>NC_057795.1:507640969-507654583 GCF_018294505.1 Triticum aestivum
CGGAGCGCCTCGCCGCCCCGCCGCCATCCTCCTCCGCCGGCTCCGCGCTCCGCCTCCAGCCGAGCTCCACCGCCGCCTCTTCGCCGGAGGTCTCGCCTCCGGCCGCTTCGCCATCGTCGCCGGCCGCCGCCACCGATCCGGATCCGGCAGCCAGGACCAGATCCACCAGGCCCGCCATCCAAACGCTGACCCTTCCCCGGTTCCCTCCGTCCCGGGTCCGTCCCGTCCATGTTTTCGTGGGGTAATTTTCTGCTAAGTCCCAGATCTGTGACATTTTCATGCCCTGTTCATCGCATCATATCTCCATGCATACTGCTCCGTTTCGTGCGTGTAATATGTCAAATTGTTTGTCTCAACGAGTACTTCATTTCATTCCATTGAACCATGTTCATTCCAGTTCATCTTGATGCCTGAATCATCATTGCAAGAGTGCTTCATAATGTTGGCTGATGTCTGTTAACAGAACATGCTCATTTGTCTTTTTTGCCATGATTGATGTGTGCATCCTATGAGGTTGATGTCTACATGTGTTTTGAACTATGCCATGTCTTCTTTACAGTGGTGCTTACCATGTATTTTTGTGATCAATGTGGTGACTAGCACAAGCATGCAAACTAGGCTTCGTAATGTTGCTGTTTTTAGTCCCTGTTCTGCTGTTATTTTGATGCCATGTAAACATGATGCTACAGAGAGATCCATGCATATTTTGAGATACTTCAGTAAAGATGTTTTGAACATATGGTTGTTCTCTATCCATTCATGCCAATGGTTGCAATTATGGAGTAGTCTAGCATGTCATTTTCGTGCTCTACTTTTTCTACAAAATGTTTCCTGGCAGATTGTTTACATGTTATTCAATTTTGCCAAGGTTTTTGTAGTTGATCCTTGCATGCTATGAACTTGTTCTTGCCTTGGTTTTTTTCATAAACATGTCTTCTTGATGATGCTATGATTATCTTGTAATGAAATTACTTGTGGTGAGTGAATCAAGCTTGTTAAGTAGTGTACTTGTTGTTACTGTTTTGCTAGACTGAATCTGTTATTTCGTTATGCTATGTAAACCTGCTTCTACTAATCATTCTATGCATAATATGGAGATGTTCACGAAATATGTTTTGTTCTACATGTCATGCTCTATCCATTCATGCTCCTGGTTGCAATTATAGCTTGATGTAGCTTGTTCATATCTTGTTTCAAAGTTGCTTGATAATGTTGCTGTCAGCCTGTTAACATTAAGTTCAGTTGTTGCCATGTGTTTTGCTAGTGATCCATGTACCCTATGAACTTTATCTTGCCATGCTTAGCTTCATAAATATGTATTATTACTGTTGATTGCCTTGCCATGCCATGTGTTGCTCTGTAGTGAGTTGCAAAAGCTCATCTACATGCCTTCATAATTCTGTTTCTGCCATGTATGAATCTGTAATATAACTTGCTATGTTTACATGGGTGCCATCATATTTTCTGATCCTTTTTGGCTCATGGTCAGTAAGGGACTCTTATTCTAAGCAATTAGTAGATTCATGCTATGCCTTTGTTTGCCATGATAAGTTCCTGTAACATGTTGTTTGATAGCTCTAAACATTGCAACCTGATGTTATTTTCTGCAAAGTCTGAACTGTTATCGTTTGCAATCTTGCCATGTGTGTTTGAGCACATTCTAGTGATTTCTGGAGATAGCTCAGTGTTCATGTTTTGTTATGCTTTACCTGTAAATCATGCCCATGTATTTTGTTTACATGTTGAGATGCTGTAGATTATTGTTTTGATGCTTGCAATATGCCTAGTTGCTGTTTTGGACATATTGTTGCTATAACTTGTAGTGTGTGTGTGTTGAACCGTTGCTCCGTTTTGAGTGTGCTCTATATGAAACTTGCTTAGTTTTGCATGTAGCTTCATATTATCATGTTGCATCCATGTTTTGAGTTGTTCTCTTGATGTTTGGGTGCATTTTGCATCAATGCCATGTTTAACTTGTTTTGCTCATATCTCATAGGCCGTAGCTCCGAACTAAATGAACTTTATATGTAACTTGACTAGAATCTCGTGTAGATCATCTTGGTGCATCTTAACTTGCTGTTTAACAACTTGAACATAATGTTTATTCAGATCTGGACCAATTTCGAAATTTGCATATGAGGACTTACCGGAATTGTTATATGTTGTTCCCGGCCTCATTTAAACTTGCCTTGATGTGTTGCTCTTGTTTGAATCATCTCTTGCCATGAGTAGCTTCGTGTAGCTTTGTCATGCATCATACTTGGTTGAGCATCATGCCTCGTTCATGTGTGGTGTGTTTACTATGTTGTGTGTTTCTTCTCGATAGTTCCTGTTCCATTGCGATCGTGAGGATTCGTTCGTCTACGCTTGGTTCGTCTTCGTGGCTTCATCTTCTTCATGGACTCGTTCTTCTTCCTTGCGGGATTTTAGGCAAGATGACCGCTACCCTGGATCTCACTACTATCATTGCTATGCTAGTTGCTTCGTTCTATCGCTATGCTGCGCTACATATCACCTGTTTATCAAGCCTCCCCAAATTGCCATGAACCTCTAACCTTTGACACCTTTCCTATGCAAACCGTTGCTTGGCTATGTTACTGCTTTTGCTCAGCCCCTCTTATAGCGTTGTTAGTTGTAGGTGAAGTTGAAGATTGCTCCATGGTGGACAGGATTTTGGTTGGGATATCACAATATCTCTTATATTATTAATGCATCTATATATTTGGTAAAGGGTGAAAGGCTCGGCCTTATGCCTGGTGTTTTGTTCCACTCTTACCGCCCTAGTTTCCGTCATACCGGTGTTATGTTCCCGGATTTTGCGTTCCTTACGCGGTTGGGTGATTTATGGGACCCCCTTGACAGTTCGCTTTGAATAAAACTCCTCCAACAAGTCCCAACATTGGTTTTACCATTTGCCTCACCACCACCTATACTTTTCCCTTGGGAGTCGCTCTCTCGAGGGTCATCTTTATTTCAGCCCCCCGGGCCAATGCTTGTCTAAGTGTTGGTCCGAACCAGATCCACTTGCAGCGCCACCTCGGGGAAACTCGAGGTCTGGTTTTAGTTGTACGTAGTGTTCTTCCGGTGTTGCCCTGAGAACGAGATATGTGCAGCTCCTATCGGGATTGTCGACGCATCGGGCGGTCTTGCTGGTCTTGTTTTACCATTGTCGAAATGTCTTGTAAACCGGGATTCCGAGTCTGATCGGGTCTTCCTGGGAGAAGGTATATCCTTCGTTGATCGCAAGAGCTTGTCATGGGCTAAGTTGGGACACCCCTGCAGGGTATAGTCTTTCGAAAGCCGTGCCTGCGGTTATAGGCAGATGGGAATTTGTTAATGTCCGGTTGTAGATAACTTGACACCAGATCCGAATTAAAACGCATCAACCGTGTGTGTAGCCGTGATGGTCTCTTTTCGGCGGAGTTCGAGAAGTGAACACGGTTTCTGGGTTATGTCTGACGTAACTAGGAGTTCAGGATCACTTCTTGATCATTGCTAGCTTCACGACCGTTCTGCTTGCTCTCTTCTCGCTCTTATTTGCATATGTTAGCCACCATATATGCTTAGTCGCTCCTGCAGCCTCACCACTTTACCCCTTCCTTTCCCTTTAAGCTTTGCTAGTATTGATACGCATGGTAATGGGATTGCTGAGTCCTCGTGGCTCACAGATTACTACAACAACAGTTGCAGGTACAGGTTATGCGATGATCATCCCGTGAGAGCGATGCTTGCTTGTGTTGAGTTCTTCTTCTGCTTCTTCGATCAGGGGATAGGTTCCAGGTCGGTAGCTTGGGCTAGCAGGGTGGATGTCGTTTGAGTTTCTGTTCGTGTTCATCCATAGTCGGATGTTGCTCTTATGTATTGTGATGTTGTATTTGTGTGGCATTGTATGCCTTATGTATGTATCCCCATCTATTATGTAATGTTGATGTAATGATATCCACCTTGCAAAAGCGTTTCAATATGCGGGTCTATCCTTGGTGGGACCTTCGAGTTCCTTTTGGATAGGGTCACATATTGTGCGTGACACTTCACCTGCGCAAAAGAGGGTCATAAGGCCTGTTAAGGCTGCCATTGTCCTTGGCTTTTCTTGGCCGAGGTGCCGGGCTAGCCACTCAACACGGATGTAATGTTCGAAAGCTTGCGGGCGGACTCTTCGGGCTGTTGGATTATATGACTTAGATCGTCTGCGTGTGGAGGCCGGACATAAGTCCCTTGAAAGTTGGCCCTGAAAGCGTCCTCGAGTTCCTCCCAACTCCCGATTGAGTTTTCGGGGAGGCTTTTTAACCAGTGTCGAGCTGGTCCTTTCAGCTTGACGGGGAGGTATTTGATGGCGTGGAGGTCATCCCCACGAGCCATGTGAATATGCAGGATAAAATGCTCGATCGAGACCCCTGGGTCTGTCATTCCGTCGTATGCCTCTATGTTCACAGGTTTAAAGCCTTGTGGGAATTCATGGTCCAGTACTTCTTCGGTGAAGCACAGGGGGTGAGAAGCCCCTCTGTATATTGGCACGCTGTGGCATGCGGTCGGCTGTTGTTGTGTCCGGAGTTTATTCCGAACTAGTATTTGGCTTGTATGAGCGTTTGGGTGACCATAGTCCCTCGATGGGGTGTGTCCTTTAGATCCATTGATGGACCTGGCTGCATCGGCCTTCTTATCCAGACGCTCACGCAGATCGTGCACGGCACCAGTAGCCGTTCTGTTGTGGTTATGAAGCAGTACGTCTGGTCTGCTGGTCATATTATTCTTTGGTGGAATAGCCTCGTTGTCGAATTCTGGCAGTAGCTTGCATTTTGGATAGCTTTTTGTATGGCGATCGTCGCCATATCTTTCTTCAGTGTCTAGCACTTTATTCCATCTGTGAATGAGCGTCTCCTGTGCGGCCTTGAGCCGTTGCTTCTGCTTCTTTAGGCTTCTTGCCGTGGCCATAAGCTTTCGGTGGAGGCTGTCTCGTTATGTGTGCTCGTCCGGAATGGTGGATGCATCATCGTCCGGACGGTGTTCCTGTCTTGAGGCGGTTTCATGAGCTCGTCCCTCTGGATCATTGTGATCGGGTATTTGCTCCGGACTTGGTTTTGCATGACCTGGCTTGTCCTGATCCATCGCTGGGTCCATGTGGTCGTTATTGCCTTCAGGGTTTACTGGGATGTCGATCCTTCTCGCGCTCTTGTCGCTATTTTTACTGTTGCTGGACTTTGAGCGGCGTCTGCGCCGTCGTTTTGGCTTTTGCCCGGGTGTTTTATCTTCCGGTTTATCGCCGTCGCCCTTCTTGGGCGTATCCACCATGTATATATTGTGTGACGAGGTAGTAGCCCCGCACCCCAGGGATTCTGAAGCTTCTCCTGCATCGTCGTCCATACCGTCGATGTCTTCGGAGTCGAAGTCATGCATGTCGGTTAAATCATCGACAGTGGCAATGAAGTGGGTGGTGGGTGGGCAGCGAATTCCTTCGTCGCCGGATTCCCACTCAGGCCGGACATAGTTCGGCGCAGAGCCTCCTGATAAAGAGAGAGACTTTAATGAGTTCAGCCTGTCGCCGAAGGGCGAGTGCTGGAAGATATCCGCGGCGGTAAACTCCATTACCGGAGCCCAACCCGGCTGGGCTGGCTCGAGGGTATGCGGACCGGGACCAACAACCGGATACGAGCCCGGGAGCCCGGGAGCCCGGGGTTACAGGCCTCCACAGAGGTGAGACCTGTGTTCGGCTCCACTGATGAAGTCATGTACCTAGGGTAGGGTCATGAACCCGACCAAGGTACCCTCCCCAAGGACATCTCTTAGAAGAAGCCGTCTTCCAGTCGACCAAGAGGGACTCCACTCGACGGACTAGAAGACACTCGACGAACCTGAAGACACTCGACCATGAAGACTCACTCGACCATCAGGAGTTCAGGATCTACTCTGTATCCAAATGGTCTGTAATTAGGTAGTCTTAATGGTCATGATGGCACTTTATGTAGGGCGTTACCAGTAACGCCAGACCTTAATGTACTTTAACCCTCTACTACGTGGGCTGGCTGGGGTCTTGGCGTCCTCTATATAAGCCACCCCCCTCCACTGGTAGAAGGGTTTGCACCCCTGTAACTCTCACACACATATACCAGTCGACCGCCTCCGGGTTCCAAGACATAGGGCTGTTACTTCCTCCGAGAAGGGCTTGAACTCGTAAAACACCTGTGTGTACAACTGCTCTATAGCTAGGATCTTGCCTCTCCATACCTACCCCCCATTCTACTGTAAGACTTAGAACCACGACAGTTGGCGCCCACCGTGGGGCAGGTGTCTTAGCGACTTGTTGGAGAAGCTGCAATCTTTTCGATTCCCATCATCATGGTTTCAGGTGGAGTTTTGGTTGAGGGCCGCGAGATCCGTCTCAGCGTGCTCACATTCATCGCCGACGACTCTGCCTGGCTGCAGGAGGCTCCACTCGACGTGGATGCGCTCTCGGTCCGCAGAGCTATGCACTTTCGAGCATGCGCCCGCGGCGTCCTTCTACGGCAGCCGTCGACTCAGTATCGGCCGGCTTTCGTGTCATCCTCCCTCCTAGCTTCCCGCCGGCGTAAGCGCTCCGGTCGGTCGAGGCTTCAGCGGTGGGTGAGGCACGCAGTGGCTCGCCAGTCGACCGCTGCCCAAGTCGCAGCAATCGAGCCCGACGAATCTCTCTACGGCCTGTTCGACCTGTCGACTGGCTCCGCAGAGACAGCATCCGAATGCGACAGTAGTGATCCAGCGGTGGAGGTCCTGATGGTCAATGGGCCGCATGTTCCTCCCGGCTTTCCTGGCACCGAGGGAGGCAACGGCGGGGGCGACCCATCACACGACCATGAGGAGTACCGCCCCGAGCCCCTCGACTCGCAGCAGAGGGAAGAGCTTCACCGCCGGAACATGGATGCGCTCCATACTCCGATAGTTGGAGAAACCCCTGAGGCTCGCGCCTTAGAGGACGCGCGCTTGGCCAACCTGGCTGAGCGCACTCGACCGGAGAACCTTCAGCGGGCACTCGACGAGCGTGCCCGGCAACGGATTCCAGACTCCAGTCGACGCCAACTCTTCAAACCCCCAACTCAGGTATACTGCACTCCAATCCAGAATTTGGCAGCTGCAACACGCATAGCAGAGTCGATTCAGCCTTCCCAGTCAGAGGCCGGCAGAGGCTTGATGCAGATCAGGGATTTGCTCCGAGTAGCTGGAGATCAGAATTCGGCTGTGTCGTAGTCGCGGAACAGGATTCATAGCAGGTCCGTGGCGGCGAATACTGTCCAGTCATCTCATAGCCCCAGATCGCCCCGAGGCGTGAAGGGCATGGTGACCGACACGATCAGTAAAGGAACTATGAGCAGGATGATCACCGAGTCAATCGCCACGATCGGCTTCGAGTGCCCACTCCTCCCCGGAGGGGTGGATCATATATGCCTCGGCAGCAGGATGACCGACGCCAGTACAGTGGCGGGCAAAGAATTCCAGTCGACCCCAGAGAACCAGGCTTTGATGCGAGATTAATCATCGTTCAAGGTCTGGTCGAATGGAACAGAGCCCACAGAGAGGGTAATGACAGAGATGTATCGACCAGCAGCCGAGTGGACGTCTCCGGGCCAGAGTGGTTTCAGTAGAGCCATCAGAGCCGCAGTGATTCCTCCCAACTTCAGGTTGGCGACTTGAGTCAGGAAGTTCAACGGTGAGTCCAAGCCCGATACTTGGCTTGAGGACTACCGAGTGGCTATTCAGATCGGCAGTGGAAATGATGAGGTGGCCATGAAGCATCTGCCTCTCATGTTGGAAGGGTCAGCCAGGGCATGGCTGAATCAGTTGACACCCAGCAGCATCTACACGTGGGAGGATCTCTCCCGAGTGTTTGTCAGGACGTTCGAAGGAACGTGCAAGCGGCCGGCGGGACTGACAGAGCTGCAATCTTGTGCACAGAAGTCGAATGAGACTCTGAGGGATTACATCCAGAGATGGATCATGCTGCATCACACAGTGGAAAACGTATCTGATCACCAGGCAGTTTGCGCCTTCAAGGAGGGCGTAAAGTACAGGGAGCTAAGTCTGAAATTCGTTCGAACCGGAGACATGTCTCTGAGTCGAATGATGGAAATTGCCACCAAGTATGCCAATGGTGAGGAAGAGGATCGGCTCCGGAGCGGCAACCACAAGTCAGTCGCCCAGGACACCGGAGGCAGAAATTCCAGTCGGAAGCAAAAGCGTAAAGCTGAGCCAGCCGCTCCTGGAGAAGCCTTGGCCCTGAACCAAGGAAAGTTCAAAGGGAAACCCAAGGGGCCTTGGAACCCCAAGAAAGTAAAAGATAAAGAAGGAAATGACATGTTGGATTTACCATGTCACATCCACACCAAGAAAGACGAAGAGGGTAATTTCGTCTACCCGAAGCATACCACTCGACATTGTCGGCTCCTGATATTGCAGTTCCAAGGAAAGTAGTCCAAGGACAAAGAAAAAGAGTCGGATAGGGTTGTGGACAAGGAGGATAGTGACGGGAAATATCCGCAGGTCAATTCCACCTTGATGATTTTTGCTGATGTTGAGAGCAAAAACCGACTGAAAGTTATAAACCGAGAGGTAAATATGGCTGCTCCGTCAACACCCAATTACCTGAAGTGGTCTCAGACTGCCATTACATTCGACCAATCTGACCACCCCACGCACATCGCCACCCCTGGGAGGCAAGCGCTGGTGGTCGATCCCGTCGTCGAAGGCACTTGACTGACCAAAGTGTTGATGGACGGCGGCAGAAGTTTGAATATACTATATGCTGAGGCGCTAAAAGGGATGGGCATTCCGATGTCCAGGCTGAGCACAAGCAACATGAGTTTTTATGGAGTCATTCCTAGCAAGAAGGCCGCATCACTCGGCCAGATTGCTCTTGACGTAGTTTTATGTGATACAAAGAATTTCCGCAGAGAGAAGCTAACATTTGAGGTTGTGGATTTCCAGAGTGCCTATCATGCAATTTTGGGCAGGCCAGCTTATGCACGTTTTATGGCTCGACCATGTTACGTGTACCTCAAACTAAATATGCCAGGCCCTAAAGGCATGATCACTATCACTGGTAACCGCAAGAAGGCAGAAGAGTGCTTCCAGAAGGGCTCGAAGATCGCCGATGCTCAGATGGTGGTAGAAGAGTGGCAGAAACACCAAAGGAACGCAGACCCGAGTGATTTGTTGCGAGCCAAGAAGCCTGCTACGGAATCAGCATTTCAGTTGTCCGGTGAGACAAAACCCGTTCACATCCACCCGACCGACCCAACGCTGCTCCGACTCATATCTCCACAACACTCGACCCCAAATAGGAAGAAGCGCTCATCCAGTTCCTCCGTGAGAACTGGGACATCTTTGCAAGGAAACCTTCTGACATGCCGGGTGTACCCAGGGGACTGGCTGAGCATCGTCTACGAGTCGATTCAAAGGCAAAGCCTGTGAAGGAACATCTGCGACGGTCCGCCGTCTAGAAAAGGAAGGCCATTGGCGAAGAACTGGCTCGGCTCCTAGCAGCAGAGTTTATCCGAGAGATTTACCACTCCGAGTGGCTCGCCAATGTCGTCATGGTCCCCAAAAAGGACAATTCGCTTCGCATGTGCATCGATTTCAAGCATATCAATCGGGCCTGCCCGAAAGATCATTTTCCTCTTCCCCGCATCGACCAAATAGTCGACTCGACTGTGGGATGTGAGCGACTTTCTTTCTTGGACGCTTATTCCGGGTACCATCAGATCCATCTATTTGGACCTGATGAGATCAAAACGGCTTTCATCACCCCATTCGGGTGCTTCTGTTATGTCACCATGCCATTCGGCCTCAAGAATGCCGGAGCCACATTCATGAGGATGATTCAGAAGTGTTTCCTCACTCAAATCAGTCGGAATGTGGAAGCGTACATGGATGACATTGTGGTCAAGTCACGGAAAGGTTCCGACCTGCTGACTGACCTCACTGAAACATTTGCCAACCTCAGGAGGTATGATATCAAGCTTAATCCATCAAAGTGCACATTCGGAGTTCCTGGCGGAAAGTTACTCGGTTTTCTCGTTTCCGAACGAGGAATCGACGCCAACCTAGAAAAAGTTGGCACTATACTCCGAATGAAAGCCCCGTGCGTGTGCACGATGTCCAGAAACTTACTGGATGCTTGGCCGCGTTAAGTCGATTCATCTCTCGCCTCGGTGAAAAGGCATTGCCTCTTTACCGACTGATGAAGAAGTCATACAAGTTCGAGTGGACTCCAGAAGCTGATGTAGCATTTGCAGAGTTAAAAACCCTGCTTTCCACCCAGCCGGTGCTTGCTGCCCCAATCAGCAAAGAGCCTTTGCTGCTTTACATTGCATCCACAGGACAAGTCATCAGTACTGTACTTATGGTCGAGCGGGAAGAGGAAGGGAAAGCCTTCAAAGTTCAGCGCCCAGTGTATTACATTTCCGAAGTCCTGACCCCATCCAAGCAACGATACCCTCATTATCAGAAGCTTGTATATGGGATTTATATGACCACGAAGAAAGTTGCTCACAACTTGTCTGACCATATGATCACAGTCGTCACTGACGCCCCCTTATCAGAGATTCTGCACAATAGAGATGCAACCGGTCGAGTGGCAAAATGGGTGATTGAACTTCTTCCCCTAGATATCAGATTTGAGGCAAAGAAAGCTATCAAGTCCCAAGCAATAGCAGATTTCCTCGCTGAGTGGGCTGAACAGCAGTTACCAACCCAAGTTCACTCGGAGCACTGGACTATGTTCTTCGATGGCTCCAAAATGCTGAATGGTTCCGGTGCTGGAGTGGTCTTGGTTTCCCCCCGAGGAGATAAGCTCAGATATGTACTCCAGATTCACTTTGATTCCTCCAACAATAAAGCAGAATACGAAGCACTCTTGTACGTGTTGCGTATGGCCATTTCACTCGGCGTCCATCGCCTCATGGTCTACGGCGACTCGGACTTAGTGGTCAACCAAGTGATGAAGGAGTGGGACGTCAGAAGCCCAGCCATGACTGGATACTGCAATGCAGTCAGAAAGCTGGAGAAGAAATTTGAGGGATTAGAGCTCCATCATGTTCCCCGACTGAAAAATCAAGCAGCTGATGACTTGGCCAAGATAGGTTCCAAGAGGGAAGCCATTCCGAGTGGCGTGTTTTTGGAGCATGTTCACACGCCATCGGTTCAAGAAGATCCTTTCACTAAGGAAGCCCCGCAGCTAAAAAGCGCCACAGATCCGACTGAAGTCGAGGTCCCAGCTGTGGTCGAGTTGATCATGGAAGTTCTGGTCATCACTCCCGACTGGACAGTGCCCTATATCGCCTATATTCTGAGGAAAGATCTCCTCGAGAATGAAGAAGAGGCTCGGGAGATCGTCCGTCGATCCAGGGCCTTCACCAGCATGAGGGGATAGTTATACAGAGAAAGTGCGACTGGAGTCAGCCAGAAATGCATAACACCAGAGGAAGATCGAATGATTCTCAACGACATCCACTCGGGGACTTGTGTCCATCATGCGTCCTCTCGGACCATCGTGGCTAAAGCATACCGAGCGGGTTTTATTGGCCCAGAGCAAATGAGATGGCGAAAGAGATAGTCGACAAGTGTGAAGGATGTCAATTTTACGCCAATATGTCACACAAACCCACCTCAGCCTTGAAGACCATTCCACTCGTCTGGCCTTTTGCTGTGGGACCTCTAAGGACAGGCAGAAACGGCTACACCCATGTGTTGGTAGCAGTCGACAAGTTCACTAAGTGGATCGAGGCTAAACCCATCAAGAATCTGGATGCCGGCAACGCCGTCAGCTTCATCAGGGAGTTGGTATTCAGATATGGAGTTCCCCACAGTATCATCACAGACAATGGGTCAAACTTCGACTCCGAAGAGTTTAGAGCCTTCTGCGCATCTCAAGGTACATGAGTCGACTACACTTCAGTCGCCCACCCTCAGTCGAGTGGGCAAGCAGAACGAGCAAATGGCTTAATTCTCAAAGGGTTGAAACATCGACTGATGCGCGAACTCAGACACGCAGCTGGTGCATGGGTCGACGAACTTCCGTCGGTGCTTTGGGGATTAAGGACCACGCCAAATCGGTCAACTGGGAGGACTCCGTTCTTCTTGGTCTACGGAGCTGAAGCAGTCTTGCCGAGTGACCTGCTTCACAACGCACCCCGAGTCAAACTCTACACCGAAGCTGAAGCAGAGCAAGCCCGACAGGACGCAGTCGACCTTCTAGAAGAAGAAAGAGAGAAGGCCTTGATCCGATCGACCATTTACCAGCAGGACTTGTGTCGCTTCCATGCCAGAAATGTGAAGAGTCGAGCTTTCCAGGAGGGAGATTTAGTTCTCCGATTGGATCAACAGAAACCACACAAGCTTGCTCCTACTTGGAAGGTCCCTTCATCATCACCAAGGTTCTCCATAATGGGGCATACCGCCTTTACAATGTCGAGCACCAGATTGACGAGCCCAGAGCATGGAACACGGACTTACTCCGCCCTTTTTATACTTAAGTTTTTCATTCGGACGAGTTGTAATAAAAAGTACTCCTGTAGTATATTCATCAAAGACAAGAGTTTCATAATTTTCTTAGTAATTGTCATTGCTTTTGCTCTCATAAATCTGTCCCCCAGTGGGTAGCTTAGCTGCGACCCGGTTCGCCTAAGCTTGTAAAAAAATCCTACCGAGTGGTAAGCCAGCCTTCCACTCGGAGGCTTAGCTGCGAATCCGTTTCGCCTAAGTAAACAAAATCCTACCAAGTGGTAAGCTAGCCTTCCACTCGGGGGCTTAGCTGCAGCCCAGTGCTCGCCTAAGTTTTCTAAAATCCTACCGAGTGGTAAGCCAGCCTTCCACTCGGGGGCTTAGCTGCAGCCCAGTGCTCGCCTAAGTTTTCTAAAATCCTACCGAGTGGTAAGCCAGCCTTCCACTCGGAGGCTTAGCTGCGAATCCGTTTCGCCTAAGTAAACAAAATCCTACCGAGTGGTAAGCCAGACTTCCACTCGGAGGCTTAGCTGCAGCCCAGTGCTCGCCTAAGATCTTGAAAATCCTACCGAGTGATAAGCCAGTCTTCCACTCGGAGGCTTAGCTGCAACCTTGTGTTCGCCTAAGAATAAAAGATATCGTACGCTTCGCAAGGAGGACAAGGCGCAGGTCGACCCCTGCTTCCTCCTTCCGAGCTACATCCCAAACACAACGTGCATCCCGCAAGGACGACGAAGCACAGGTCGACTGCTACATTCTCCCCCAAAGCCGTGCCATGAAAATCCTACCGAGTGGAGAGCAAACCTCCCACTCGGGGGCTTAGCTGCAGCCTAGTGCTCGCCTAAGTTTCTAAAATCCTACCGAGTGGAGAGCAAACCTCCCACTCGGGGGCTTAGCTGCAGCCCAGTGCTCGCCTAAGTTTCTAAAATCCTACTGAGCGGAGAGCAAACCTCCCACTCGGGGGCTTAGCTGCAGCCCAGTGCTCGCCTAAGTTTCTAAAAACCTACCGAGTGGAGAGCGAACCTCCCACTCGGAGGCTTAGCTGCAGCCTAGTGCTCACCTAAGTTTCTAAAATCATACCGAGTGGAGAGCAAACCTCCCACTCGGGGGCTTAGCTGCAGCCAAGTGCTCACCTAAGTTTCTAAA
>NC_057795.1:507655177-507698369 GCF_018294505.1 Triticum aestivum
AAAATCCTACCGAGTGGAGAGCAAACCTCCCACTCGGGGGCTTAGCTGCAGCCCAGTGCTCGCCTAAGTTTTCTAAAATCCTACCGAGTGGTAAGCCAGCCTTCCACTCGGGGGCTTAGCTGCAGCCCAGTGCTCGCCTAAGTTTTCTAAAATCCTACCGAGTGGTAAGCCAGCCTTCCACTCGGAGGCTTAGCTGCAACCCAGTGCTCGCCTAAGTTTCTAAAATCCTACCGAGTGGAGAGCAAACCTCCCACTCAGAGGCTTAGCTGCAGCCCAGTGCTCGCCTAAGTTTCTAAAATCCTTCCGAGTGAAGAATAAGTTTCTCACTCGGAGGCCTGGTCGCAACCCAACACACGCCCAGACATGACGAGCACAGGTCGACGACAATTTGTGCTTCACTCCTACCTGCAAAAGAGCATTACAGATGCTAGTAAATACTCCAACCCATAGAAGATTGTTGTCCGAAAGAAGCAAACGTATTTCAATGGCAAATCAAGTTCGGATAACGTCCTACGGACCCAGAAGTGCTCAGGCGTCAAGCCTGTTAAAGTTTGGCGGTTACAAAAATCACTCGGCATTCCGAGGCAAATTCAAATCATCAAGCATAATAGTTTTTTACCCCTCCTACGAAGGGCTGGAAGGCACAACCAACTCGTCCAGGTCGATACCATCTGCGATCCGAGTGGCAGCCGCGATGAAGGTCTCCATGAAAGAACGGAAGTCATGCTTCCTAGTATTGGCCACCTTGAGAGACACCGGCTTGTCTTCTCTTGCTTCTTTTCAGCGGACATGGACCAAGGACAGAGCGACGTCAGCACCGCACCGGGCAGAAGACTTCTTCCATTCTTGTACTCGACTCGGAATTTCATTCAGTCGAGTCATCAACGACTCAAGGTCGTTCTGAAGCGTTTCTTCTAGCCAGAGCGATGTGTCGATGCGCGATGTGGAGGCCTTCAGTCTTTCAAGGTAATCGACCACTGCAGCAACGCGGGACTGGAGGCGGAGCACGTTCATAGCAGTTTCATCCTTCACCGGAGAATTGATGGGATCCAAGTCAGTCTCCACTCGACTAGTTTCCTCTTCAAAGTTTTGGCAGAATTGTGTGGACACGATTCAAGGATAAGCTAATGCCCTTACAGCAAGTCAGTAACTACCAATCGGAGATAAGAAGTTACCTTCGAGCATGAGGAACAACTTCTTGGCGAGTCCTCCCATATAAACCTCGAAGTCATTCTTCTTTCCCGCCAGTTCGCCAGCTTTGTCGTCCAGGACCATATTGGCATTCTTCAGTCGAGTGACTTCTTGGTTGGCCACGTCGAGAGCGGCTTTCAGATTAGTGTTTTCTTCTTCAAGTTTGTTTACAGAAGACAACTTCTCTTCTGCAAGTTTAGTCTTGTCTGCAGCCGTTTTCTGCGCCTCGGCAAGGTCAAGGTCCTTCTTCTTCAGAGCATCCCTCAGTTTTTCTATGAAAATCACAATAAGATCAGACTGGAGACAGGCAAGAAGCGAGGACAGTCATCAAGATTCTCACCAAACATACCTTTTGCCTCCTCCTTCGACTTCGTGATGTTCTCTTGGACGAGCTTCTGGTCAAGCTCAAGCTGGATATACTTGTTCTCCAATTCGGTATAACGAGAAACAAGGTCACAAGATTTCTGTGAAAGTTCAGTCGATAGACATCAACGACAGATCACTTCCGAGTGACTAAAGGAAAAATCGTAGTATTTCTAAGACTACAGCTGAATCTAAACATTCAACTATAGTCTCGGGGACTACACCCAGTGGGTGCACTAAGCGTGCCCCCACTAGTTCTATCAGCTAGACTCAGAGTCGATCAGTCGACCGAAAGCAGTTAACTGTCAGTAGTAAAAAAAATCAGACCATAGCCGATTGCCAGCAATCGACCACGGTCTCGGGGACTACACCCAGTGGGTGCACTCAGCGTGCCCCCACCAGTTTCATTGTTCCACTTGACCATGCTCGAGTGAAACAAGTCAAGTGAGAAATCTCAAGACACAAAGACTACAGTCGACTGCTAGCAGTCCACCGTAGAATTGACACGCCCAGTGGGTGCATGACAAACATCAAGATTTCCAGTCGATGTTCAACTAACCTGGACATTACTCTGGAGAGCTGAACTCGCGTCATAAGCTGCTTGGCTGGCGGTTCGGATCGCCTTCACCTTCTCCATCATAATCCCGGCCTGGCGTATGGCTTCCTTGGCAGCGCTTGCTTGGTCCTCCGGGACGTGGTAGGTGGAGAAGAGAGAAGGCGGGTCAGCACTCGACGACGAAGGGCGGGCAACCATCAATGGCTCCGCAAAGGACACGGTAGTCCGAGCGACGTTGCTCCCTTCTGGAATCTGTTGTCCACGCGCTGACACAACCTGAGTAGCCTTGCCAGCAGTCACCTTCCTGCTCTTCCTCTGCCTCAGGGGTGCTTCATCGTCATCGTCAGGGAGATTGATGAAGACGCTAGGTGGAGCTGCAGAAGAAGTTCAATGTCAAAAATAAAGATTCAATCGACCAAAAGAAAAACCGCGCAGATCATACCAGGATGAGAAGTAGCAGCATCTTCCATTTCTTGATCCTCATGCCTAGTAGAAATCTCAGAAGTAGCAGCACTGCGGTTGCAAATATCAGTCGGTCAACGATCGAAGTCGACCAAGAATGAAAAACATGAGTTATGCCGTTACCCAGAAACAGTCGCAATCTCCATCCTCATCTTCGGTAGGGCCTTCGCCGGTTTTGTTGGGGCTGCTCGCGGTTGCTTCGACGCCTTTTCAGTCGGCACAGGTGAAGTTGTCCGAGGACGTTTCATCGACTGCCCAGCAGGCACGACTCCCTTGCCACGATCAGCTGCAGGGTCGTGGGCGAGCTTGGACCTCCTTTCGAACGAGGAGGTGCAACTTCCTCCTCCTCTTCCTCCTCCTCTTCCTCCTCATCAGAACCTGCATCTTTGTCACCCTCATCGGCATCTGACTCCCAGTCCTCTTGGCTTTCGCCTCCGCTCCTTCCTCCTATTCGGCCTGTGCCTGTGCCCCGTTGGGCATCGAGTACAACTTGGTGGTTTCCTGAAAGACAGCAAGCAAGACAAAAGTCAATCGACTGATCTACGACGAAACAGAACGGATGGAGCAATTGGAGGAAAGTGGTTGTACCTTGTCCGCCTCATAAGATTGGTCGAGTGGAGGGATCCTCCTAGCTCCATGAGGGTTGTCCTTGTTCCCCGTGATGGCAGTCATCCACCTCTCCAGTGTGGCATCGTCGACCTCCTCTCGGTGGACCCGACTGGTGTCTTCAGTACCAGAATACAGCCACATCGGGTGGCCCTGGTACTGGAGTGGTTGGATGCGCCGCCGAAGGAAAACCTCCAGGAGGTCCATGCCGGTCACACCGTCACAAATCAACTGAACTACTCGCTCCATCAACATTTTTACCTGAGCCTTCTCCTCCGGAACTACTTTCAGAGAGGATGGCTTGTTCACTCGACTCATAGAGAAGGGAGGGAGCCCAGTCGACTGCCCTGGCGTCGACTGGTCTTGGCAGTAGAACCAGGTCGACTACCACCCTCTGACTGACTCGGGAAGGGTCATAGCTGGGAAAGCGCTCTTACTCCTCATCTGGACCCCGAGACCCCCACACATCTAGATTACCTGAGTTCTATCGTCATTAGGGCTGGCCTTTTTCACCGTCTGAGAACAAGTGAATATGTGTTTGAAGAGGCCCCAGTGCGGCCGACAACCCAAGAAGTTCTCACACAAAGATACAAAGGCAGAGAGATAGGCAATAGAATTGGGGGTAAAGTGATGAAGCTGAGCTCCAAAGAAATTCAGAAACCCTCGAAAGAAAAGATGCGGTGGCAGAGAGAACCCTCGATCTACATGAGTCGCCAAGAGGACAGACTCACCCTCCTGAGGCTGTGGCTGCCACTCCATCCCCGGGAGCCTTGCCGCCCCGTGCGCAATCAGGCCTTCGTCGGCCAGGTCGTCGAGATCCTTTTGGGTGATGGTCGAGCGGATCCAATCACCCTGGATCCAACCTTGCGGCAAACGGGACCGCGATGAGGATCCCCCTCGACTGGTCGCTCTCCCCTTCACTTTCGCTGTCGTCGTCACCTTCTTCGCCCGCTCCAAAGCCGCCGTCTTCTCCTTCACCATTGTCGCCGACGGGACCAGAACGGAGCAGCAGCGTCGGGCAGTTGGTGGGTGCAGTAGATGAATCTGGAGGCGAGGGAGGAGAAAATGAGGAGGCACTATTAAAAAACGTCCGCCGGTTTCCTTATATGGAGTCACTTCCGAGTGGCTGACGAGTAGGCCCAGGCGATCCTGTCAAATCCCTAAACAGTCGCACAAGCGATACGTGGCAAAAAAGGCGGCGCGAGAATCGAGGCGTCCCTGCTTTATCCCATCCGAGTACCGCGGTCTTCTCCGCTTCGCGCGCTCCCCAAAATTCAGATC
Source organism: Triticum aestivum (assembly GCF_018294505.1). Classification (NCBI taxonomy): domain Eukaryota; kingdom Viridiplantae; phylum Streptophyta; class Magnoliopsida; order Poales; family Poaceae; genus Triticum; species Triticum aestivum. The sequence continues at coordinate 507,659,637 of NC_057795.1, forward strand.
CCACTAAATCCGCTAACCGCAGGGCAACTTGTCAGACGGGAGATCTCCTGCGATCCATCACTCGGAAATCCCCAAGTTCATAAAGTTCACTCGACAGATATAAGGAATGGATCAAGGCAACTGAACGAAAGTTGACACCCTCACTTGAAAGTCATCGATCCAGAGCAAAACACCTTTACAGCACCAAAAAGCAGGTCGGAAAGATTGCCAACTCCTTCCTCACTCAAACCTCGATCCATTCGGGGGCTACTGATGAAGTCATGTACCTAGGGTAGGGTCATGAACCTGACCAAGGTACCCTCCCCAAGGACATCTCTTAGAAGAAGCCGTCTTCCAGTCGACCAAGAGGGACTCCACTCGACGGACTAGAAGACACTCGACGAACCTGAAGACACTCGACCATGAAGACTCACTCGACCATCAGGAGTTCAGGATCTACTCTGTATCCAAACAGTCTGTAATTAAGTAGTCTTAATGGTCATGATGACACTTTATGTAGGGCGTTACCAGTAACGCCATACCTTAATGTACTTTAACCCTCTGCTACGTGGGTTGGCTGGGGTCTTGGCGTCCTCTATATAAGCCACACCCCTCCACTGGTAGAAGGGTTCGCACCCCTGTAACTCTCACACACATAATCCAGTCGTCCGCCTCCGGGCTCCGAGACGTAGGGTTGTTACTTCCTCTGAGAAGGGCCTGAACTCGTAAATCCCTTGCGTATACAACTACTCCATAGCTAGGATCTTGCCTCTCCATACCTACCGCCCATTCAACTGTCAGACTTAGAACCACGACATCCACTGCCGATGAGTATGCGGCCTGCGGGGCGGGGTCCACCCCATCGACCTTGGGCAACGCAACCTGCTCCGGATTTAGATCTGGGGCTCCTGCAGGAGTGATATCCCGAGCATTGTCCGACAACAGGTCTAGGCCGTGCTCGTCGTGACTGTCCGGCGCTCCTGGCACATGCCCGAATCCGTCAAAGATCAAGTCTCCGCGAATATCCATCATGTAGTTCAAGTTTCCGAACCTGACCTGGTGGCCAGGGGCATAGCTGTCGATCTGCTCCAAATGACCAAGCGAATTGGCCTGCAGCGCGAAGCCGCCGAACACAAAGATCTGTCCGGGGAGAAAAATCTCGCCCTGGACCATGTTGTTGGCAATTGAAGATGCCATCACGCCTCAAAGTGACGACACAGAGGAACTCTCAATGAAAGCACCAATGTCGGTGTCAAAACCGGCGGATCTCGGGTAGGGGGTCCCGATCTGTGTGTCTTAGGCTGATGGTAACAGGAAGCAAGGGACACAATGTTTACCCAGGTTCGGGCCCTCTCGATGGAAGTAAAACCGTACTTCCTGCTTGATTAATATTGAAGATACGAGTAGTACACGAGTAGATCTACCACGAGATCGTACAGGCTAAACCCTAGGAGCTAGCCTATGATGGTATGATTGTAAATGAGATCGGCCTTCTAAGGACCATCCTCTCCGGTTTATATAGACACCGGAGAGGGCTAGGGTTTACATGGAGTCGGTTACAAGGAAGGAAATATAATATCCGGATCGCCAAGCTTGTCTTCCATGCAAAGGAGAGTCCCATCCGGACACGGGACGGAGTCTTGAGTCTTGTATCTTCACGCTTCAATAGTCCGTACGATGTATATAGTCCGGCTGTACGGATACCCCCTAATCCAGGACTCCCTCACCTGCCACGGAGGCCGCACACCCAGCGGCATTAGAGCCGAACACAGACTTTGCCTCCAATGAGATCTGTGTTATCGGACCCTCGGACTCGTCTCCGGCCATAGGCTCCGAACCACGTGCATCCACGCCTATGGAATCTGATTGGGCACCAATCATAGAGTTTACCTCCGCAGATATCTTCCAGCACTCGCCCTTGGGCGACGTGCTAAGTTCATTAAAGTCTCTCTCTCTGTCAGGAGACTCCTGGCTGAACTATGTCCGACTTGAGTGGGAAGCGGACGACGAAGAAATTCCTTCCCCACCCACCACCCACTTAATAGCCGTTGTTGATGACTTAACCGACATTCTTGACTTCGACTCCGAAGACATTGACGGTATGGACGATGATGCAGGAGAAGAACAGGGCGCTGGACAGCCACCACATCATACGATATATACATGGTGGACACACCCAAAGAAAGCGATGGCGATGAGGCAATGGAGGATAATCCCCTTGAGAAGCAATTTAAGCACCGGCGTCATCGGCGCCGCTCTAAGCCCCACCATAGCAAAAATAGCAATACCGGCACAAGAGACAATAGCACTCCGGGTGATGCCGAAGATGACAACAATCCCGCCCAGCCAGACTTCGAGCAGGCCGAACGGGAGGATGGGCAAGTTAGACCTCATGAACAGGCAATGGATGGAGACTTGGAGGATGATAATTACATGCCCCTCTCCGAAGATGAGGTGAGCCTCGGCGACAAAAGATTCATCGTGCCTGAGGATCCCATAGAGCAGGAGCGCTTCAAGCGCCGGCTTATAGCCTCTGCAAAAAGCCTAAAGAAAAAGCAGAAGCAGCTTCAAGCTAATCAAGATCTGCTAACTGATAGATGGACTGAGGTCCTGGCAGCCGAGGAATACGGACTCGAGCTCCCAACCAAAAGTTACCCAAAGCGTAGGTTGGTACCTCAACTCGAGGAGGAGGCATTAAAGCCTACACTACCAACGCAGGATACGGCGGACCGTCCACATCCTGGCCGAGACAAAGCGGCGTATCAGCCCGAATACCAGCCCACACCCCGTCGCCAATAAAACAAAAACACCAAGGCCCGAGGCTACACGCAGGACCTGCAAGACATATTGGAAAACAAAGCAGGAGAGTCAAGATCGATCTACGGATCACGACGGCACTCTCCAATGCGAGACGACGACCGTCACGTTGGATATACTAAAAAAATCCGGTCGGGCCGAATACAACAGATCAGTCTCATTTAAACTGCGTCGTGATGTAGCCCGGCATAGAGGCGCCGCACACCCCCTATGCTTCACTGACGAAGTAATGGATCATGAATTCCTAGAAGGGTTTAAACCCGTGAATATTGAATCATACGATGGTACACCAGACCCCGCGGTATGGATTGAAGATTTTCTTCTCAACATTCGCAAGGCCCGCGGCGATGATCTACACGCCATCAAGTACCTCCCACTAAAACTCAAGGGACCGGCTCGACATTGGCTGAATAGCCTGCCAGCAAACTCCATTGGCAATTGGGAGAACCTGGAAGACGCATTCCTTGACAACTTCCAGGGCACTTACGTGCGACCGCCGAATGCTGATGACTTAAGTCATATAACCCAACAGCCCGGAGAGTCAGCCAGGAAATTCTGGACTCGGTTCCTAACTAAAAAGAACCAAATTGTTGACTGTCCGGACGCAGAAGCCCTAGCGGCTTTTAAGCATAACATCCGTGACGAGTGGCTCGCCCGACACTTCGGCCAAGAGAAGCCGAAGTCCATGGCAGCCCTCACGAAACTCATGACCCTCTTTTGTGCGGGCGAGGAAAGCTGGCTGGCTCACAGCAATAGCACATCAAGTAATCCTGGCACTTGAGATGCCAGAGAAAACAACAGCAAGCCCCGACGCAACAGACACAAGCGTCACAACAATGGCGACAACACCCAAGACACAACAGTCAATGCTGGATTCAGCGGCTCTAAGTCCGGTCAGCGGAAAAAGCCATTCAAAAAAACAATCCGAGCCCGTCCAGTCTGGATCGCATACTCGATCGCTCGTGTCAAATTCACGGAACCCCAGATAAACCAGCCAACCACACCAACAGAGAATGTTGGGTGTTCAAACAGGCCGGCAAGTTGAATGCCGAGAACAAGGAAAAGGGGCTGCATAGCGACAACGACGAAGAGCCTCAGCCGACAAACACAGGAGGACAGAAGAAATTCCCTCGTCAAGTGAAAACGGTAAACATGATATACGCCACCCATATTCCCAAGCGGGAGCGGAAGCGTGCACTAAGGGATGTCTATGCGATGGAGCCAGTGGCCCCAAAGTTCAATCCATGGTCTTCTTGTTCGATCACTTTTGACTGCAGGGACCACCCTACCAGTATCCGTCATGGCGGTTTGGCCACATTGGTCCTCGACCCCATCATTGACGGATTCCACCTGACACGAGTCCTTATGGACCGTGGCAGCAGCCTGAACCTGCTCTATCAGGATACGGTGTGCAAAATGGGCATCGATCCCTCGAGGATCAAACCCACCAAAACCACCTTTAAAGGTGTCATACTAGGTGTAGAGGCATGTTGCACGGGCTCAATCACAGTGGAAGTAGTCTTCGGATCTCCGGACAACTTCCGAAGCAAGGAGTTGATCTTCAATATCGTCCCCTTCCGCAGTGGCTATCACGCACTGCTCGGAGGAACTGCATTTGCTAGGTTCAATGCGGTACCGCATTATGCCTACCTCAAGCTCAAGATGCCAGGACCTCGCGGGGTTATAACAGTCAATGGAAACACAAAGCGCTCCCTCCGTACAGAGGAGCACACTGCGGCCCTTGCAGCAGAAGTACAGAGCAGCCTTATTAGGCAGACTTCAAATTCGGCAATAAAACCCCCGGACACCGCTAAACGAGTCTGGAGTACTCTGCAACAGGATCGGACAGCACGCCCTATGCTCGCCTAGCAATTCGGCATCCGTCCTAGTCCCAGTCAAGCTGTGATATTTGTGCCGCGCACACATAATTACGCACTAAAAATACCATGGGCATAGGCGGAGGCATAGCTACAATACGGCCCACAACGCGGCTCAACTGCCCCAGGACCCGTATACCTTCACACTTATCTTTCTTTCAGGTCCCAATTTTCCGGAGGATCCTCTGATAGTCCGATTACCGGACCCAAAACGGGACGGAGACACCAAGGAGGCAAGGAGCTTTATCGTACAAGGGAATCCCCAGGTGGTCTCTGATAACGATCCCTATACCTGTTTTACATACCCATACGCAGCTCACTCTTGGTTAGGACATGTCAAATAGTCCTATTTTGCTTATCGCACTACTTGTATACATACGCCTTGACGTATCATTCAAATAACAATGGAAAATAATGTACATCGTCACCTTATTTCTACATTTATTTCTCCTTTGTACTTAAATATTTATTTATTACAAATCGCATCCGTACATTCTGGTACGTTCAGTCTGCCAGGGGCTTTAGTGTACCCCATAATATGGCAAGAAAAAGTCCGAACACTTTCGACAGTGCGGCACCCCGAACTTATAGCACTATATGCATCAGCTCCGAATCATGTCTTGGGTCAATAATTGGGTTTGCCCGGCTCCCATGTTTTGGTACCTTACGTTCCCCTATATCAGCTAAGGTAGCACAGGGAGAACTACTGCGATTGTGTCCTGGTTCTTCCGGACAAGCACCTCTGTAGAGAAACCCGAAAACTGACTGTCATGATGTGGTGAGAGCTGGTTGCTGTTCAAGAGGTCTCAAATCCTTAACGATTTTTCCACTTTGGGCGAGGAATCGGCCTTGTCCGATTTAGGCGTGTATAGCGCCCCAAGTTTGGCTTTCCGAATACCGGGGGCTACGCCGAAATTTAAAATTATAGACTTCTATGGCTAAGTGACAGTGATAAAGCCGTATAGTCCGATTGCCTTGTTCGCTGCGCCAAACACCTCCTTCAAGGACAAAAATTTTGGATAAAGAGTGTTTAAGATTTATCCCGAACACCCCAGTACTAGTTACATGGGGGTAGAAGCCGACGACTGGCCAACTCTCATATTTTATAAATAGCCGTATAGAAGGTAATATTTTAAATCAACAAGCGTTATATAGCGTACATGAACTCGTTTTCATATTACAGGATCAAATGAGTACATTCATTCAAATATTACATCCTTCGCACATTCCTTCGCCACAAGGCGGGCGCCCTTCACGACACCGTCATAATACTTCTCGGGGTGGCGGTGCTCCTTGCCCTTCGGCGGCCCCTCCGTCACCAGCTTCTCGGCATCCATCTTCGCCCAGTGCACTTTCGCACGGGCAAATGCCCTGCGCGCACCTTCAATACTGACTGGCCACTTTATGACTTAAAGCCTCGGAGGCATTCACAAGCCGCTTCACCAGACCCAAGTAGCTGCTGGGCAGGGGCTCGGCAGGCCACATCCGGACTATGAGGTCCTTCATGGCCAGTTCGGCCGCCTTGTGCAGTTCGACCAGTTGCTTTAGCTGGTCGCTCTAGGGCATCAGCTGTTCGGACCCAACATACTGGGACCAGAAAAACTTCTCCGTAGAGCTCCCTTCCTCAGCTCGGTAGAGCTCTGCGGCATCAGATATACTGCGTGACAGATCTGTGAATGTTCCTGGAGAGCTCCAAATTCGGGTACGTAATAGGAAAGCCTCCTTCACATGCTTGCTTTGTATATTAAAATCCTTACCCACCGCAATCTTCTTGGTCTCCTAAACCTCCTGGAGGGCCTTTTGGGCTTCGTCCTTGGCATCTTGTGCGCTCTCGAGGGCCTTCGCAAGCTTGGACTCTTGCGTCTTAGAGTCACGCTCCAGGGACTCGTATTTCTTGACGAAATCGGGGAGCTCTTGCTGGACCTCGTCGACCCGGGCCTCTTGCTTCTCGCACTTGGTGTGCTCCTTGGCCGCTTTATCTTCGGCCTCGGCCAACGCCATCTTAAGGGCCGCCACTTCAGTCATGGCCCCTATTAAAGTTCATGACGTTTTCATGAGCTCAAACCATTTTTTCTTTATAAATATATAGACATGGTACTATGTACCTTTTCTCTCCTCGAGCTGCCTCTTCACGTGACCGAGCTCTCCCTCGGTCCGCTCCAAGTCCTGCTTCAGTCTGGAGACCTCCGCAGTGCGAGCGGCAGTGGCCAGCAGCGACACGTGCTTATTCACATAGACATATTCTTATAAGACTCCTGTGGATGTTTTTTGGTACTCTGTTCGGCCTTTCTTTCCGAACACCAGACAGAGCATCAGGGGCTACTGTCTATGCTATGGTATTTTCTAATAATTTGATTACTTGCCTCAATGACTGTTAGGAGGCTGGCGCAGGCTTCGGTCAATCCGCTTTTGGCGGACTGAACCTTCTCAATCACCGCACTCATGATGGTGCGGCGCTCTTCGTCAATGGAAGCGCCGCGAAGCGCTTCCAGAAAGTTGTCCAATACCTTTAGTTGGACAGAGGTTATCGGCACGGGCGGCTCGCCCCCCTTAGAGAGAGGCTGGCTACTCGAATCCGGAACAACTGCGGGTTCCGGCCACAGTATCCGGCTGGGGGCCAGACATGTTGCGGCCCCCGTTGTCAACATCCATGGGGGTGTTCCCTCTTATGTGCCCGGCTTCTGGGATTTCACCTTGGGGCGTCTCCAGAATGATCTTCTCCTGGTCCAGTATCCTCTAAGACAACACCTCGGTGTCGTCCACGGGTCGGGGGGAGGTGGCCGTCGGGATTGAATCGCTGTTCATCGCCGACTGGCCCAAAGACCTATTCGAGGAGGATACGTCGATGTGGGTGATGAAGCTATGTACCTAGGGTAGGGTCATGGACCTGTCCAAACTACCCTCCCCAAGGACATCTCTTGAAGAAACCACCTGTCAATCAACTCAGGAGCTTTCCACTCGACGGACTCGAAGACACTCGACCGTGAAGCCAACCACTCGACAGCCAGGAGATCTAAAGTCACTCTGCACGCAAACGGTCGGTCACTAAGTAGCTTTTATGGTCATCATGGCACTTTATTTGTAGCATTACCAGTAACGCCCGATCTTAATGTACTTTAAACCCTACATAACTGAGGGCCGAAGGGGTCTGACAAACTCTATATAAGCCACCCCCCTCCTCAGTGTAAAGGGTTCACACCCCTGTAACTCATACACACATAATTCAGTCGACCGCCTCCGGGCTCCAAGACGTAGGGCTGTTACTTCCTCCGAGAAGGGCCTGAACTCGTAAATCCCTTGCGTATACAACTACTCCATAGCTAGGATCTTGCCTCGCTGTTCCTACCCCCCTACACTACTGTCAGACTTAGAACCACGATAGCTGGCGCCCACTATGGGGCAGGTGTCTTAGCGACTCATAGGAGAAGTTGCGATTTTTTCCGGTCTCCTTCATCATAGTTTCAGGCGGAGTTTTGGTTGAGGGCCGCAAGATCCGTCTCAGCGCGCTCACGATCATCGCCGACGACTCCGCTTGGCTTCAGGAGGCTCCGCTCGACGTCCACGCACTCCCAGTCCACTTAGCGACGCACTTTCGCGCGTGCGTCCGCGCCTCCTCATGCGGCAACCGTTGACCCAGTATTGGTCGACCCCTGTGTCGTCCTCTCTCCCTATTTCCCGCCGGCGCAAGCACTCCGGTCGGTCGAGGCTTCAGCGGTGGGTGAGGCACGCGGTGTCTCGCCAGTCGGCCACCCCCTATTCGCGGCAATCGAGCCCGATGAATCTCTTTACGGCCTGTTAGACCTGTCGACTGGCTCCACAGAGACTGCATCTGAGTGCGACAACAGTGATCCAGCGGCGGAGGTTCTTATGGTCGATGGACCACGCAGTCCTCCCTGTTTTCCCCGCCCCAACGGAGGCGACGGCGGAGGCGATCCATCGCATGCCCATGAAGAATATCTCCCCGAGCACCTCACTTCGCTGCAGAGGGAAGATCTTCGTTGCCGGAACATGGATGCACTGCACACTCCTATCATTGGAGAAACCCCCGAGGCTCATGCCTTAGAGGACGTGCGCTTGGCCAACTTGGCTGAGCGCACTCGACTTGAGAACCTTCAGCGAGCACTCGACGAGCGTGCGCGACAACGGGTTCCAGAATCCAGTCGACGTAAACTCTTTCCACCATCGACTCAGGTATATCGAACACCGATTCAGAATTTAGCAGCTGCAGCCCGTATAGCAGAGTCGATTCAGCCTTCCCAGTCAGAGGCCGGCAGAGGCTTGTTACAGATCAGAGATTTACTCCGGGCAGCAGGAGATCAAAATTCAGCTGTATCGCAGTCGCGGAATAGGATTCACAGCAGATCCGTCGTTGCACATATAGTCCAGTCGACCCACAGCCCAAGATCGCCCCCCCGACGCGTGAGGAACGTGGAGACCAGCGTGATGAGTACAAGGACAGTGAGCAGTATGATTACCAATTTGATCATGATGATCGATGTCGAGTGCCCACCCCTCCCCCAAGGGGTGGATCGTACGTGCCTCGACAGCAGGATGATAGATGCCATCACAGTGTTGGGTGAAGGATTCTAGTCGACCCCAGGGAACCAGGCTTTGATGCGAGATCCATTATTGTTCAAGGTTTGCTCGACAGGAACAGAGCTCACCGAGAAGGTCATGACAGAGATGTACCCACCAGTAGCAGAGTACATGTCTCAGGACCAGAGTGTTTCAGCAGAGCCATCAGGGCCGCGGTGATTCCTCCCAACTCCAGGTTGGCGACTGGAGTCAGTAAGTTCACTGGTGAGTCCAAGCCTGACACTTGGCTTGAGGACTACCAAGTCGCTGTTCAGATTGGCGGCGGAAATGATGAAGTGGCCATGAAACACCTGCCTCTTATGTTGGAGGGCTCGGCCAGAGCATGGTTGAATCAGTTAGCACCTAGCAGCATTTACACTTGGGAAGATCTTACCCGAGTGTTTGTCAGAACATTTCAAGGAACTTGCAAGCGACCAGCAGGGTTGACAAAGCTGCAATCTTGTGTGTAGAAGTCGAATGAAACTTTGAGGGATTACATCCAGAGATGGATCACATTGCATCACACGGTAGAAAATGTATCTGATCACCAGGCAGTTTGTGCCTTCAAGGAAGGCATTAAGTACAGAGAGCTAAACCTGAAATTCGGTCGAACCGGAGACATGTCTTTGAGTCGAATGATGGAGATCGCCACCAAGTATGCCAATGGTGAAGAAGAGGATTAGCTCCCGAGTGGCAAGCACAAGTTAGTCGCCCATGAAATCGAAGGAGGTAACTCCAGTCGGAAGCAGAAGCGGAAAGCCGAGCCAGCTGCTCCTGGAGAAGCCTTGGCCGTGACTCAAGGAAAGTTTAAAGGGAAGCCCAAAGGGTCTTGGAACCCTAAGGAGGTGATGGACAAGAAAGGGAATGACGTGTTGGATTTACCGTGCCACATCCACACGAAGAAAGATGAGGAGGGTAAACTCATTTACCCAAAACATACCGCTCGACAGTGTCGGCTCTTGATCCAGCAATTCTAGGGGAAACAACCCAAAGATAAGGAAAAGGAGTCGGACAAAGTTGAGGACAAAGAAGATAGTGATGATGGATATCCCCAAGTCAATTCCACCCTGATGACTTTTGGTGACGTTCAAAGGAAAAGTCGATTGAAAGTTATCAACCGAGAAGTGAATATGCATGGTTGCTCTGGCGACACCCAGTTATCTGAAATGGTCTCAGACTGCCATGACATTCGACCAGTCTAATCACCCGACACACATAGCCACCCTGGGAGGCAAGCTCTGGTGGTCGACCCAGTCGTCGAAGGCACTCGACTGACTAAAGTTTTGATGGATGGTGGCAGTGGCCTGAATATACTATATGCGGAGATGTTGAAAGGGATGGGTATTCCGATGTCCAGACTCAGTACCAGCAACATGAGTTTCCATAGAGTCATTACTAGAAAGAAGGCTGAGTCACTCGGACAAATTGCTCTTGATGTGGTTTTCGGCGATTCCAAGAATTACCGCAAAGAAAAGTTGACGTTTGAAGTTGTGGATTTCCAGAGTGCTTATCACGCTATTTTGGGCAGGCCAGCTTATGCACGTTTCATGGCTCAACCATCTTATGTGTACCTCAAATTGAAGATGCCTGGTCCCAAAGGTGTGATCACTATTACTGGCAATTGGAAGAAGGCGGAAGAGTGCTTTCAGAAAGGCTCCAAGATCGTCGATGCTCAGATGGCAGTGGTAGAGCTGCAGGAATTCCAGAAAACTGCAGACCCGAGTGATTTTTTGCGAGCCAAGAAGCCCGCTACGGAATCAGCGTTTCAGTCATCCGGTGAGAGGAAACCGATTCACATTAACCCGACCGACCCCAGTGCTGCTCCGACTCATATCTCTACAACACTCGACTCCAAATAGGAAGAAGCGCTCATCCAGTTCCTCCGTGAGAACTGGCACATCTTCGCATGGAAACCTTCTGACATGCCGGGTGTTCCCAGGGGGTTGGCTGATCACTGTTTACGAGTCGACTCAAAAGTGAAACCTGTCAAATAACATCTTCGACGGTCCGCCGTCCAGAAAAGAAAGGCCATTGGCGAGGAGGTGGCTCGGCTCTTAGCAGCGGAGTTTATCCGAGAGATTTATCACTCCGAGTGGCTCGCCAATGTTGTCATGGTCCCCAAGAAGGACAAGTCGCTTCGCATGTGCATCAATTTCAAACATATCAATCGGGCCTGCCCAAAAGATCATTTTCCTCTCCCCCGCATCGATCAAATAGTCGACTCGACTGCGGGATGTGAGCGCTTGTCTTTTTTAGACGCCTATTCTGGTTACCATCAGATCTGTCTGTATGGACCCGATGAGATCAAAACAGCTTTCATCACTCCATTCGGGTGCTTCTGTTATGTCACCATGCCATTCGGCCTCAAGAATGCCGGAGCCACATTCATAAGGATGATTCAGAAGTGTTTGCTCACTCAGATCAGTCAGAATGTGGAAGCTTACATGGATGATATTGTGGTCAAGTCACGAAAAGGTTCCGACTTCCTGACTGACTTTGCTGAGACATTTGCCAACCTCAGGAGGTATGATATCAATATTAATCCATCAAAGTGCACATTCGGAGTTCCTGGCAGAAACTTACTCGGTTTTCTCGTTTCCGAACGAGGAACCGACGCCAATCTAGAAAAAGTTGGTACTATACACCGAATGAAACGTCCTGTGCGTGTACATGATGTCGAGAAGCTTACTGGTTGCTTGGCCGCTTTAAGTCGATTCATCTCTTGTCTCGGTGAAAAGGCATTGCCTCTTTATCGACTGATGAAGAAGTCAGACAAGTTCGAGTGGACTCCTGAAGCTGATGCAGCGTTTGTAGAGCTAAAAGCCCTGCTCTCCACCCAGCTGGTGCTTGCTGCCCCGATCAGCAAAGAGCCTTTGCTACTTTACATTGCAGCCACAGGACAAGTCTTCAGTACAGTACTTACGGTCGAGCGGGAAGAAGAAGGAAAAACCTTTACAGTTCAGTGCCTAGTATATTATATTTCTGAAGTTTTGACCCCGTCAAAGCAAAGATACCCTCATTATCAGAAGCTTGTATATGGGATTTATATGACAACGAAGAAGGTTGCTCATTACTTTTCTGACCATTCCATTACAGTCATCAGCGACGCTCCATTGTCAGAAATTCTGCACAACAGAGATGCAACTGGTCGAGTGGCAAAATGGGCGATTGAACTCCTTCCCCTAGATATCAAGTTTGAGGCAAAGAAAGCCATCAAGTCCCAAGTAGTAGCAGATTTCATCGCCGAGTGGATTGAACAGCAACTGCCGACTCAAGTTCACTCGGAGCACTGGAACATGTTCTTTGATGGTTCTAAGATGCTAAATCGTTCTGGTGCTGGGGTAGTGTTGGTTTCCCCCCGAGGACATAAGCTCAGATATGTGCTCGAGATTAACTTTGATTCCTCCAATAAGGAAGCAGAATACGAAGCACTTTTGTATGGGTTGCGTATGGCCATTTCACTCGGCGTCCGTCGCCTCATGGTCTATGGCGACTCATATTTGGTGGTGAACCAAGTGATGAAGGAGTGGGACGTCAGAAGTCCGGCCATGACTAGTTACTGCAATGCAGTAAGAAGGCTAGAGAAGAAATTCGAGGGGTTAGAGCTTCATCATATACCTCGACTGAAAAATCAAGCGGCTGATGATTTGGCAAAATTAGGTTCTAAGAGAGAAGCCATTCCCAGTAATGTGTTTTTGGAACACATCCACACACCTTCAGTTCAAGAGGATCCTTTCACCGAAGAAGCCCCGGAGCCAAAAAGTGCCACGGATCCGACTGAAGTTGAGGTCCCAGCTGTGGTCGACCTGATCATGGAAGTTTTGGTCATTACTCCCGACTGGACAGTGCCGTACATCGCGTATATCCTAAGGAAAGAGCTCCAGAGAATGAAGAAGAGGCTCGACAGATCGTCCATCGATCCAAGGCCTTTACTGTGATAAAGGGACAGTTGTATAGGGAAAGCGCGACTGGAGCCACTCAGAAATGTATAACACCAGAAGAAGGTCAGATAATTCTTGACGATATCCACTCGGGGACCTGTGGCCATCATGCGTTCTCTCGGACCATTGTGGCTAAAGCATACCGAGCAGGGTTTTACTGGGCGAGAGCAAATGAAATAAAGAAGGAGATAGTCAACAAGTGTGAAGGATGTCAGTTCTATTCCAATATGTCACACAAACCCGCCTTAGCCTTGAAGACCATTCCACTCGTCTGGCCCTTTGCTGTTTGGGCATTAGATATGGTTGGACCACTGAGAATTGGCAGGAGTGGCTTCACCCATGTACTGGTGGCAGTCGACAAGTTCACTAAGTGGATGGAAGCCAAGCCTATCAAGAATCTTGATGCCGGCACTGCTATCAGCTTCATTAGAGAGTTGATATTCAGATATGGCGTTCCGCGTAGAATCATCACTGATAATGGGTCAAACTTTGATTCCGACCAATTCAGAGCCTTTTGCGCTTCTCAAGGCACGCGAGTTGACTACGCTTCCGTCGCTCACCCCAGTCGAATGGAAAAGCAGAAAGAGCAAACAGCCTAATTCTCAAAGGACTGAAACCCCGGTTGATGCGTGATCTCAAACACGCAGCAGGCGTGTGGGTCGACGAACTTCCATTAGTTCTTTGCGGATTGAGGACTACTCCTAATCGGTCGACTGGGCAAACTCCATTCTTTCTGGTCTATGGAGCTGAAGCAGTTCTACCGAGTGACCTGCTTCACAATGCACCCCGAGTCGAGCTCTACTCTGTAGATGAAGCAGAACAAGACCGGCAGGATGCAGTCGACATTCTAGAAGAAGAAAGAGAGATGGCTATGATCCGATCGACTATCTATCAGCAGGACTTGCGTCGATTCCATGCTAGAAACGTGAAGAGTCGAGCCTTCCAAGAAGGAGACTTGGTCCTCCGAGTGGATCAACAGAAGCCACACAAACTCGCCCCTACTTGGGAAGGCCCCTTCATCGTCACCAAAGTTCTCCACAACAGAGCGTACCATCTTTACAATGTCGATCGCCAGATTGATGAGCCACGAGCTTGGAATGCGGAGCCGCTTCGCCCCTTTTATACTTAAGTACTCACTCAGATGAGATGTAATAAAAAGTAACTCTATAGTTTGTTTATCAAAGACAAGAGTGTTATAATTTTCCCATTGATTGTTATTGCTTTTGTTTACGTGAGAAATCCCCCTGTGGGTGGCTTAGCTGCGAATCCGTTTCGCCTAAGTTTGTAAAAAAAAATTCCTACCGAGTGACGAGCAAGCCTCTCACTTGGAGGGCTTAGCTGCGAATCCGTTTCACCTAAGTATTTAAAAATCCGACCGAGTGGAGAGAAACCCTCCCACTTGGGGGCTTAGCTGCAGTCCAGTACTCGCCTAAGTATTTGAAAATCCTACCGAGTGGAGAGCAACCCTCCCACTCGGCGGCTTAGCTGCAGTCCAATACTCGCCTAAGTATTTAAAAATCCTACCGAGTGGAGAGCAACCCTCCCACTCGGGGGCTTAGGTGCAGTCTAGTACTCGCCTAAGTATTTGAAAATCCTACCGAGTGGAGAGTAACCCTCCCACTCGGAGGCTTAGCTGTAGTCCAATACTCACCTAAGTATTTAAAAATCCTACTGATTGGAGAGCAACCCTCCCACCCGGGGGCTTAGCTGCAGTCCAGTACTCGCCTAAGTACTTGAAAATCCTACCGAGTGGAGAGCAACCCTCCCACTCGGGGGCTTAGCTGCAGTCCAGTACTCGCCTAAGTATTTGAAAATCCTACCGAGTGGAGAACAAACCTCCCACTAGGAGGCTTAGCTGCAGTCCAGTACTCGCCTAAGTATTTGAAAATCCTACCGAGTGGAGAGCAAACCTCCCACTCGGAGGCTTAGCTGCAGTCCAAGTGCTCGCCTAAGTGTGAAATCCATTCAGCTCTGCAAAGACGACGAGGTGCAGGTCGACTGCTACCTTCTCCTTCGGAGCTACGCCACAAATACAACGTGCGCTCTGTAAGGACGGCGAAGTGCAAGTCGACTGCTACCTTTCCTTTGGAGCTACGCCACAAATACAGCGTGCGCTCCATCCCGATCCGCAAGGACGTAGGTCGACTGCAATCTGTGCTCAATCCCTACCTGCAAGAGCGATGGGGTGCAGGTCGACTGGATTTTCCACCTCAGAGCCGCGTCTCAAGCGCTAAAGTATATTCCGAGTGAAGAACATAGTTCGTTCGAAGGCAAATGCAAGCATATTCAACGATAAGCCAAGTTCAGATAGTATCCTATGGGTTCGAAAGTGCTCAGGCGTCAAGCCTGTAAAAGTTTATCGGTTACAAAACCACTCGGCATTCTGAGGCAAATTTAAGACAAAGCATAGAAGTTTTTTACTCCTCAGGTGGAGGACTGGAGGGCGCGACAAACTGGTCCAAGTCGATTCCGTCAGCAATCCGAGTGGCAGCAACAATGAAGGTCTCCATGAAAGATTGGAAGTCGTGCTTCTTGGTATTGGCAACTTTGATGGACGCCAGCTTTTCCTCTTGCGCATCCTTGCAATGAACACGGACCAGGGACAGAGCAACGTCGGCGCCACACCTGGCAGAAGATTTCTTCCATTCTTGCACTCGACCTGGTACTTCATTCAGTCGAGTCATTAGAGACTCGAGGTCATTTTGAAGCGTCGCTCCTGGCCAGAGTGTCGTGTCGATTCGTGATGCCGCAACCTTTAGTCGAGCAAGGTAGTCAACCACACCAGCAACACGAGACTCCAGTCGGAGCACGTTCGTAGCACCTTCATCCTTCACATGAGAGTTAATGGGATCTAATTCTGTCTCCACTCGACTGGTCTCCTCCTTGAAGTTTTGGCAGAATTTTGTAAACACAATTCAAAGGTAAACCAACAGTTCTACGATAAGTCAATGATTACAAATCAGTCGGGTAAGAGAGGTTACCCTCAAGCATGATGAATAACTTCTTGGCGAGCTCTCCCAGATAAGCCTCCAGATCATTCTTCTTCCCCACCAGTTCACCAGCCTTGTCATTCAGAGCTATCTTATCATTCTTCAGACGGCTGACTTCCTTGTTGGCCGCATCGAAAGCAGCCTTCAGATTGGCATTCTCCTCTTCAAGTTTACCAACTGAAGCCAGTTTTCTTCCGCAAGCTTCGTTTTGTCCAAAGCCGCCTTCTGTGCCTCGGCAAGGTCGTGGTCCTTCTTCTTCAGAGCCTCCTTCATTTTATCTGCAAAATGACAATGAGATCAAAATCAAGAATGGGCAGAAAGATAAGGACAGTTGTCAAGTTCTCACCAATCATACCTTTCGCTTCGTCCTTCTCCTTCTGAAAGTTCTCCTGAACAAGCTTCAAGTCAAGGTCGAGCTGGATATGTTTGTTTTCCAACTCAGTATAGCGAGCCACAAGCTCGCAAGATTTCTGCGAAGGGTCAGTCGACAGACATCAAAGATAGGTTGCTTCCGAGTGACTAAGAGAAAAACCGTAACATTTTTAAGACTACATCCGAATCAAAATATTCAACAGTAGTCTCGGGGACTACACCCTGTGGGTGCACTCAGCGTGCCCCCACTGGTTCTACCGGCTTGGTCCGACCAGTCAGCAGAAAGAGATAAAGAGGTTATGATCCTAAAACTATAGCTCTATAGCTAACTGCCAACAGTCAGTCTTGGTCTCATCATGATCTACCAAAAAAAAACAAGTTCTTCAGACTACAGTCGACTGCCAGCAGTCCACCATAGTCTCGGGGACTACACCCAGTGGGTGTACTCAGCGTGCCCCCACCGGTTCCAAGATTCCATTCGACATGGTCTGACCAGACTGAGTGAAGAAGTTATAATGAAGAAATTCAAAATACAAAGACTACAGTTGACTGCCAGCAGTCCACCATAGTCTTGGGGACTACACCCAGTGGGTGCACTCAGCGTGCCCCCACCAATCCAAATATTCAATCGACACACCCAGTGGGTGTACAGATACAAAGATCTTCGAAAAGAAAGTCTTCAGATAGCATATCCTAACAGAACAAGCGGTGACCAACTAACCTGGACGTTGCTCTGAAGGGCTGAGCTAGCATCATAGGCCGCTTGGCTGGCTTCCCGGATCGCCTTCACCTGCTCCATCATGATCCCCGCCTGGCGTATAGCCTCCTTAGCAGCACCCGCTTGGTCCTCTAGGACGTGGTGTGTGCCGAAAAGGGAGGGCGGGTCAGCAGTCGAGACGAAGGCCGGGCACTCGTCAGCGGCACAGTGAAGGACACGGAATTCCGAGTGATATTGCCACCCTCTGGAACCAATGTCTCAGGCACTGATGCAGTCTGAGTAGTCTTGCCAGCCGGCTCCTTTTTATTCCTCCTCGACCTCAGTGGCACCTCGTCGTCATCATCAGAGAGATCGATGACATGAGGAGGAACTACAGGACAAATCCAAAGTTGAAATCGAAATCAAATCAACCGAAAGTAAAACTACAGAGAGCGTACCAAGGTTGGAGGTGGCAGCGTCTTCCATTTCCTGGTCTTCGTTCTTGGTGGAGGTCTCGGAGGTAGCAGCACTGCAGATTTCAGAAACCAGTCGGTTAGTCGATGAGTCGACCAAGAGTTCGTCCATGCTAAACGAGAAAACACAAGTTCTGTTGTTACCCGGAGATAGTGGGAATGGCCATTATCATCTTGGGCAAGGCCTTCGGCGGGTTTGATGGCGCCGCTCGTGGATGCTTCGGTGCTTTTTCTGTCGGCGCTGGAGAAGCTGCCCGAGGGCGCTTTGACGATTGCCCAGCGGGCACAATCGCTTTGCCACGCTCGCTCACGGGGTCGTGGACGAGCTTGGCTCTCCTTTCTGTGTGAGGAGGATCGACTTCCTCCTCCTCCTCTTCACTGGAGCCATCGTCATCCTCTTCCCCCTCACCATCAGATTGTCACTCCTCCTCACTTTCACCTCCGCTCGCCTCTCCCTCCTCGGCCTGTTCTTGCGCCCCATTGGGCATCGAGTACATCTCAGTAGTGGCCTAGAAGACAACAAGCAAGACAAAAGCCAGTCGACGGATTTCAAGCAAACAGAATGAAGGAAGCAAGGCAACAGCCAGAGATGTAGAATCGGACCTTATCTACTTCATACGGTTGGTCGAGTGGAGGAATCCTCCTGGCTCCTTGGGGGTTGTCTTTGTTCCCTGTGATACTTGACAACCACCCCTCCAACGTAGCCTCGTCGACCTCCTCCGGGTGAATCCGAGTGGTGTCATCGAGACCCGAATACATCCACATCGGATGGTCACGAGCTTGAAGCGGCTGGATATGTCTCCTGAGGAAGACCTCTAACAAATCCATAAAAGTCACCCCGTCGCGGACAAGCTAAACCACTCGACCAACCAACACTTTGACTTGTGCCTTCTCTTCCGGTGTCACTTTCAGGGAAGAAGTTTTTTCTGCTCGGTTCAGGGAGAAATGGGGAAGACCCGTCGCCTGTCTAGGAGTCGGCTAGTCTTTGCAGTAGAACCAGGTTGACTGCCACCCGCGGACTGAGTCAGGAAGAGTCATAGCTGGAAAACAAATTTTGCTCCACATCTGGATCCCAAGGCCCCCGCACATCTGAATCACTTGCGTCCTATCATCGCTCGACTTGGCTTTCTTAACTGACTGAGTACGACAAGTGAAAATGTGCTTGAAGAGGCCCCAATGAGGACGGCAACCCAAGAAATTATCGCACAAAGACATGAAGGCAGCAAGGTACACGATGGAATTCAAAGTGAAGTGATGGAGTTGCGCTCTGAAAAAGTTCAAGAAACTCCAGAAAAAAGAATGAGGGGGCAGAGAGAATCCGCGGTCGACATGAGTGGCGACAAGGACACACTCACCCTGGAGAGGCCACGGCTCGATCTCGTTCCCAGGGAGGCGCGCAGATCCGTGAGGGATGAATCCCCCCTCGGCCAAGTCATCTAGATCTTCCTGACGAATCACCGAGGGAATCCAGTCGCCCTGGATCTAGCCCCGCGGCAAGGCAGACCTCGAGGAAGATCCGCCCCGACCGGACTTCTTCACCTTTGCCGGCGCCGTCGCCTTCTTCGCGCGCTCCAGGGCCGCCATCTTCTCCTTCACCATTGCCGCAAGCGAAGCTTGAACAGACCGATGGCACCGAGACGAGAGCAGAGGTGGCAGAGGAATTCGAGATGGAAGGGGGAAAATGAAGGCGCACTGTTCAAAAACCCTGGGCCAGCGGCTTATATGGAGTTGCCTCTGAGTGACTGACCTGTAGGCCCAGACGATCCTGTCAAATCCCACAACAGTCGCGCACGCGATACATGGCGAAAAAGGTGGCGCGGATATCGAGGCGTCTCCGCCCTATCCCGTCCGATTACTGCGGCCTCCTCCGCCCCGCGCACTTCCCAAATTTTGAATCCCGCAAAATCCACGAGCAGTAGAACAACTTTTCAGACGGAGGATCCCCTCCACACCGTCACTCGGAGCTTTTCAAGTAAAGAAGTTCACTCGACTGAAACCAATAATGGACCAAGGCGACCGAATAAGAAGTTAGTGTCGTTATTTAGGTTCATGGACCCAGAGCAAGATACAGTCATATCACACAAAATGGGCCAGAAGAGTTCTCAACTCCTTCCCCACTCAAACCTCGATCCATTTGGGGGCTAATGATGAAGCTATGTACCTAGGGTAGGGTCATGGACCTGTCCAAACTACCCTCCCCAAGGTCATCTCTTGAAGAAACCACCTGTCAATCGACTCAGGAGCGTTCCACTCGACAGATTCGAAGACACTCGACCGTGAAGCCAACCACTCGACGGCCAGGAGATCTAAAGTCACTCTGCATGCAAACGGTCGGTCACTAAGTAGCTTTTATGGTCATCATGGCACTTTATTTGTAGCGTTACCAGTAACGCCCGATCTTGACGTACTTTAAACCCTACATAACTGAGGGCCGGAGGGTTCTGGCAAACTCTATATAAGCCACCTCCCTCCTTAGTGTAAAGGGTTCGCACCCCTGTAACTCATACACACATAATTCAGTCAACCGCCTCCGGGCTCCGAGACGTAGGGCTGTTACTTCCTCCGAGAAGGGCCTGAACTCGTAAATCCCGTGCGTATACAACTACTCCATAGCTAGGATCTTGCCTCTCCATTCCTACCCACCTACACTACTGTCAGACTTAGAACCACGACAGTGGGCTTTGGCCGGACTGCATGAGTATGATTGGCATGATAAGAAGCAACAAAGCAAAATGTACCGGAAGTATTATAGTGTCCGGATAATTACGACTTCGCCAGGGGCTTGTCCCTGGGCAGCCACTCCTCATCGCTGTAGGCAGCTGTGGTGGAGTGGTCCGGAGGAAGGGTCTTTCCCTTCTTGGACCCTTCGGCCTCCCCAGATGGGGCGGCCTTCCTTCTCTTCTCGCCCCCCCCTGGTTGGGTGAGGGATTTCCTCTTCCTCCTCCTGGTCTTCGTTGGAGGAGCGCGCGTCGGTGTCTTCGGACGATGAGTCCGATACAACCTTGTTCCAGAGACCTTTCCTGGTCCCCGTGGCCTTCTTCTTGGCCTTCTTCTCCGGCACCTCATAGGGCGCCGGGAACAACATCTCAGTTAAGAGAGGCGATGCTTGATCTTTGGGTAGTGGAGACGGACAGTCAATCCGCTCCGCTATCGCTACCCAGTCCTATTAAATCGACATGGAGGCTTAGATTCCTCCCACGAATATACTGGGGAAAAGCACATCTAGCAAAATGTAAAAGCTTACCGGATTGGCGGGGCGCTTTGCGCTGAGTCCGCGATCTTCGGCTATGGGCGGTGGTACATCGGTGGCCTTGAACAACACC
The DNA here is from genome assembly GCF_018294505.1 of Triticum aestivum. NCBI lineage: Eukaryota > Viridiplantae > Streptophyta > Magnoliopsida > Poales > Poaceae > Triticum > Triticum aestivum. The sequence continues at coordinate 507,680,681 of NC_057795.1, forward strand.
TTCCAGACGTCTTCGTGCATCGTGTCGAAGAGCTCTCGCAGCATCTGGTGTTCGGCCGGGTCGAACTCCCACCTATTAAAAGCCCGTCTTTGACATGGTAGGATCCGGCGGAAGACCATGACCTGGACCACATTGACAAGCTTGATTTTCTTGCTTATCATATTTTTGACACAGGTCAAGGGTTCGGTCAGCTCCATCGGTGAGCCCCAGGCTAAGCCCTTCTTTTTCCAGGAGGTGAGCCGCATGGGGACGCCGGATCAAAATTCGGGGGCCGTCGCCCAGTTGGTGTCGCGCGGCTCGGTGATGTAGAACCACCCCGATTGCCACCCCTTCATGATCTCCACATAGGAGCCTTCAGGCTAGGTGACATTGGGCATCTTGCCCACCATGGCGCCTCCACACTCTGCTTGCTGGCTGACCACCACCTTCGGCTTCATGTTGAAGGTCTTCAGCCATAGGCTGAAGTGGAGCGTAATGAGGAGGAAGGCCTCGCACACGACAATAAACGCCGAGATGTTGAGGATGAAATTGTTGGGGAACGTTGCAGAAAATTAAAATTTTTCCTACGGTTTCACCAAGATCCATCTATGAGTTCATCTAAGCAACGAGTCAAGGGAGAGAGTTTGCATCTACATAGCACTTGTAGATCACGAGCGGAAGCTAGCCAAGGGGATGGTGATGATGGAGTCGTACTCGAACGTGATTCGGATCACCGATGTCCAAGTGCTGAACGGACAGCACCTCCGCGTTCAACACACGTACGGGACGGGAGACGTCTCCTCCTTCTTGATCCAGCAAGGGGGAAGGAGAGGTTGAGGAAGATTGCTCCAACGGCAGCACGACGGCGTGGTGTAGTTGGTGCAGCAGTACTCCGACAGGGCTTCGCCAAGCATATACGGAGGAGGAGAGGTGTTGGGAAGGGGAGGGGCTGCGCCTTGGCTTGTGTTAAGCTCCCATGCGCCTCCCCACTATATATAGGGGTGGAGGGGCTGGTTTCTTGCCCTCCAATTCCATTGGGGCGTTGGCCAAGGTGGGAGGAAAGAAATCCCATCATTTCCTTCCCCACCGATTGTTATCCCCCCTTTTTAGGGATCTTGATCTTATCCCTTCGGGATATGATCTTATTCCTTCTAAGGGGGGATCTTGGTGCGCCTTGACCAGGGGTGTGGGGCCTTTCCCCACTACTCACGTTCATGTGGGTCCCCCCATGCAGGTGGGCCCCACTCCAGAACCTTCTAGAACCTTCCCGGTACAATACCGAAAAATCCCGAACATTTTCCGGTGGCCAAAATAGGACTTCCCATATATAAATCTTTACCTCCGGACCATTCCAGAACTCCTCGTGACGTCCGGGATCTCATCCGGGACTCTGAACAACATTCGGTAACCACATACAAACTTCCTTTATAACCCTAGCGTCATCGAACCTTAAGTGTGTAGACCCTACGGGTTCGGGAGACATGTAGACATGACCGAGACGTTCTCCGGTCAATAACCAACAGCGGGATCTGGATACCCATGTTGGCTCCCACATGCTTCTCGATGTTGTCATCGGATGAACCACGATGTCGAGGATTCGATCAAACCCTGTATACAATTCCCTTTGTCAATCGGTACGTTACTTGCCCGAGACTCGATCGTCGGTATCCCAATACCTTGTTCAGTCTCGTTACCGGCAAGTCACTTTACTCGTACCGTAATGCATGATCTCGTGGCCAACACTTTGGTCACCTTGAGCTCATTATGATGATGCATTACCGAGTGGGCCCAGAGATACCTCTCCGTCATACGGAGTGACAAATCCCAGTCTCGATCCGTGTCAACCCAACAGCTACTTTCGGAGATACCTGTAATGCACCTTTATAGTCACCCAGTTACGTTGTGACGTTTGATACACCCAAGGCACTCCTACGGTATCCGGGAGTTACACGATCTCATGGTCTAAGGAAGAGATACTTGACATTGGCAAAGCTCTAGCAAACGAACTAAACGACCTTTGTGCTATGCTTAGGATTGGGTCTTGTCCATCACATCATTCTCCTAATGATGTGATCCGTTATCAACGACATCCAATGTCCATAGCCAGGGAATCATGACTATCTGTTGATCACAACGAGCTAGTCAACTAGAGGCTCACTAGGGACATATTGAGGTCTATGTATTCACACGTGTATTACGATTTCCGGATAATACAGTTATAGCATGAATAAAAGACAATTATCATGAACAATGAAATATAATAATACTTTTATTATTGCCTCTAGGGCATATTTCCAACAGTCTCCCACTTGCACTAGAGTCACCAATCTAGTTACATTGTGATGAATCGAACACCCATAGAGTTCTGGTGTTGATCATGTTTAGCTCGCGAGAGAGGTTTAGTCAACGGATCTGCGACATTCAGATCCGTATGTACTTTGCAAATTTCTATGTCTCCATCTTGAACATTTTCACGGATGGAGTTGAAACGACGCTTGATGTGCCTGGTCTTCTTGTGAAACCTGGGCTCCTTGGCAAGGGCAATAGCTCCAGTGTTGTCACAGAAGAGTTTGATTGGCCCCGACGCATTGGGTATGACTCCTAGGTCGGTGATGAACTCCTTCACCCAAATCGCTTCATGCGCTGCCTCCGAGGCTGCCATGTACTCCGCTTCACACGTAGATCCCGCCACGACGCTCTGCTTGCAGCTGCACCAGCTTACTGCTCCACCATTCAACATATACACGTATCCGGTTTGTGACTTAGAGTCATCCGGATCTGAGTCGAAGCTAGCGTCGACGTAACCCTTTACGACAAGCTCTTCGTCTCCTCCATAAACGAGAGACATGTCCTTTGTCCTTTTCAGGTACTTCAGGATATTCTTGACTGTTGTCCAGTGTTCCTTGCCGGGATTACTTTGGTATCTAACTACCAAACTCACGGCAAGGTTTACATCAGGTCTGGTACACAGCATGGCATACATAATAGATCCTATGGCTGAAGCATTGGCGATGACACTCATCTCTTCTTTATCTTTTGCCGTGGTCGGTGACTGAGCCGAGCTCAATCTCACACCTTGTAACATAGGCAAGAACCCCTTCTTGGACTGATCCATTTTGAACCTCTTCAAAATCTTATCAAGGTATGTGCTTTGTGAAAGACCTATGAGGCGTCTCGATCTATCTCTATAGATCTTGATGCCTAATATGTAAGCAGCTTCTCCAAGGTCCTTCATTGAAAAACACTTATTCAAGTAGGCCTTAATGCTGTCCAGAAATTCTATATTATTTCCCATCAAGAGTATGTCATCTACATATAATATGATAAATGCTACAGAGCTCCCACTCACTTTCTTGTAAACGCAGGCTTCTCCATAAGTCTGCATAAACCCAAACGCTTTGATCATCTCATCAAAGCGAATATTCCAACTCCGAGATGCTTGCACCAGCCCATAAATGGATCGCTGGAGCTTGCATACTTTGTTAGCGTTCTTAGGATCGACAAAACCTTCCGGCTGCATCATATACAGTTCTTCCTTAAGATGCCCGTTAAGGAATGCTGTTTTGACGTCCATCTGCCATATCTCATAATCATAGTATGCGGCAATTGCTAACATGATTCGGACGGACTTTAGCTTCGCTACGAGAGAGAATGTCTCGTCGTAGTCAATCCCTTGAACCTGTCGATAACCCTTAGCGACAAGTCGAGCTTTATAGATGGTGACATTACCATCCGCGTCTGTCTTCTTCTTAAAGATCCATTTGTTTTCTATCGCTCGCCGATCATCGGGCAAGTCTGTCAAAGTCCATACTTTGTTTTCATACATGGATTCTATCTCGGATTTCATGGCTTCAAGCCATTTGTTGGAATCTGGGCCCGCCATCACTTCTTCATAGTTCGAAGGTTCACCGTTGTCTAACAACATGATTTCCAGGACGGGGTTGCCGTACCACTCTAGTGCGGAACGTGTCCTTGTGGACCTACGAAGTTTAGTAGCAACTTGATCCGAAGTACCTTGATCATCATCATTGGTTTCCTCTTCAGTTGGTGTGGGCATCACAGGAACATTTTCCTGAGCTGCACCACTTTCCCGTTCGAGAGGTAGTACTTCATCGAGTTCTACTTTCCTCCCACTTACTTCTTTCGAGAGGAACTCTTTTTCCAGAAAGCATCCGTTCTTGGCAACAAAGATTTTGCCCTCAGATCTTAAGTAGAAGGTATACCCGACAGTTTCCTTAGGGTATCCAATGAAGACGCATTTTTCCGACTTGGGTTCGAGCTTTTCAGGTTGAAGTTTCTTGACATAAGCATCGCATCCCCAAACTTTTAGAAACGACAGCTTAGGTTTCTTCCCAAACCATAATTCATACGGTGTCGTCTCAACGGATTTAGACGGTGCCCTATTTAAAGTGAATGTAGCTATCTCTAGAGCGTATCCCCAAAATGATAGCGGTAAATCAGTAAGAGACATCATGGACCGCACCATATCCAATAGAGTGCGATTACGACGTTCGGACACACCATTTCGCTGAGGTGTTCCAGGCGGCGTGAGTTGTGAAACGATTCCACATTTCCTTAAGTGTGTGCCAAATTCGTGACTTAAATATTCTCCTCCACGATCTGATCGTAGGCACTTTATCTTTCGGTCACGTTGATTCTCCACCTCATTCTGAAATTCCTTGAACTTTTCAAAGGTCTCAGACTTGTGTTTCATTAAGTAGACATACCCATATCTACTTAAGTCATCAGTGAGAGTGAGAACATAATGATATCCTCCGCGAGCCTCAACGCTCATTGGACCGCACACATCGGTATGTATGATTTCCAATAAGTTGGTTGCTCGCTCCATTGTTCCGGAGAACGGAGTCTTGGTCATCTTGCCCATGAGGCATGGTTCGCACGTGTCAAACGATTCATAATCAAGAGACTCTAAAAGTCCATCGGCATGGAGCTTCTTCATGCGCTTGACACCAATGTGACCAAGGCGGCAGTGCCACAAGTATGTGGGACTATCGTTATCAAATTTACATCTTTTGGCATCTACACTATGAACATGTGTAATATTACGCTCGAGATTCATTAAGAATAAACCATTGACCATCGGAGCATGACCATAAAACATATCTCTCATATAAATCAAACAACCATTATTCTCAGACTTAAATGAGTAGCCATCTCGTATTAAACGAGATCCAGATACAATGTTCATGCTCAAACTTGGCACTAAATAACAATTATTAAGGTTCAAAACTAATCCCGTAGGTAAATGTAGAGGCAGCGTGCCGACGGCGATCACATCGACTCTGGAACCATTCCCGACGCGCATCGTCACCTCGTCCTTCGCCAGTCTCCGTTTATTCCGCAGCTCCTGCTGTGAGTTACAAATATGAGCAACGTCACCGGTATCAAATACCCAGGAGTTACTACGAGTACTGGTAAGGTACACATCAATTACATGTATATCAAATATACCTTTGGTTTTGCCGGCCTTCTTATCTGCTAAGTATTTGGGACAGTTCCGCTTCCAGTGACCCTTCCCCTTGCAATAAAAGCACTCAGTCTCAGGCTTAGGTCCATTCTTTGACTTCTTCCCGGTAACTGGCTTACCAGGCGCGGCAACCTCCTTGCCGTCCTTCTTGAAGTTCTTCTTACCCTTGCCCTTCTTGAACTTAGTGGTCTTATTGACCATCAACACTTGATGTTCTTTCTTGATTTCAGCCTCTGCTGATTTCAGCATCGAGAACACTTCAGGAATGGTCTTTTCCATCCCCTGCATGTTGTAGTTCATCACAAAGCTCTTGTAGCTTGGTGGGAGCGACTGGAGGATTCTGTCAATGACCGCCTCATCTGGGAGGTTAATGTTCAGCTGGGTCATACGGTTGTGCAACCCAGACATCTTCAGGATGTGCTCACTGACAGAACTGTTTTCCTCCATCTTACAACTGTAGAACTTGTCGGAGACATCATATCTCTCGACCCGGGCATGAGCTTGGAAAACTAGTTTCAGCTCTTCGAACATCTCATATGCTCCGTGATGCTCAAAACGCTTTTGGAGCCCCGGTTCTAAGCTATAAAGCATGCCGCACTGAACGAGGGAGTAATCATCAGCGCGAGTTTGCCAAGCATTCATAATGTCTTGGTTCTCTGGGACGGGAGCGTCACCTAGCGGTCCTTCTAGGTCATATTGTTTCCTGGGAGCTATGAGGATGATCCTCAGGTTCCGGACCCAGTCCGAATAGTTGCTGCCATCATCTTTCAGCTTGGTTTTCTCTAGGAACGCGTTGAAGTTCATGTTGACATGTTGGCCATTTGATCTACATGACATATTTGCAAAGGTTTTAGACTAAGTTCATGATAATTAAGTTCTAATCAAATTATGAACTCCCACTCAGATTAGACATCCCTTTAGTCATCTAAGTGTTACACGATCCGAGTCGACTAGGCCGTGTCCGATCATCACATGAGACGGACTAGTCATCGTCGGTGAACATTCTCATGTTGATCGTATCTTCCATACGACTCGTGTTCGACCTTTCGGTCTCCGTGTTCCGAGGCCATGTCTGCACATGCTAGGCTCGTCAAGTTAACCCTAAGTGTTTTCGCTGTGTAAAACTGTCTTACACCCGCTGTATGTGAACGTAAGAATCCATCACACCCGATCATCACGTGGTGCTTAGAAGCGACGAACTGTAGCAACGGTGCACAGTTAGGGGAGAACACTTCTTGAAATTTTTTTAAGGGATCATCTTATTTACTACCGTCGTCCTAAGTAAACAAGATGCATAAACATAATAAACATCACATGCAATTATATAGTTGTGACATGATATGGCCAATATCATATAGCTCCATTGATCTTCATCTTCGGGGCTCCATGATCATCTTGTCACCGGCTTGACACCATGATCTCCATCATCGTGTCTTCATGAAGTTGTCACGCCAACGACTACTTCTACTTCTATGGCTAACGCGTTTAGCAATAAAGTAAAGTGAGTTACATGGCGTTCTTCAATGACACGCAGGTCATACAAAAAATAAAGACAACTCCTATGGCTCCTGCCGGTTGTCATACTCATCGACATGAAAGTCGTGAATCCTATTACAAAGAACATGATCTCATACATCACAATTCATCATTCATCACAACTTCTGGCCATATCACATCACATGATCAATCGCTGCAAAAACAAGTTAGACGTCCTCTAATTGTTGTTGCATCTTTTACGTGGCTGCAATTGGGTTCTAGCAAGAACGTTTTCTTACCTACGAATAACCACAACGTGATTTTGTCAACTTCTATTTACCCTTCATAAGGGCCCTTTTCATCGAATCCGCTCCAACTAAAGTGGGAGAGACAGACACCCGCCAGCCACCTTATGCAACTAGTACATGTCAGTCGGTGGAACCGGTCTCACGTAAGCGTATGTGTAAGGTTGGTCCGGGCCGCTTCATCCCACAATACCGCCGAAGCAAGAAAAGACTAGTAGAGGCAAGTAAGATGACAAAATCCACGCCCACAACAAAATTGTGTTCTACTCGTGCAAAGAGAACTACGCATAGACCTAGCTCATGATGCCACTGTTGGGGAACGTTGCAGAAAATTAAAATTTTTCCTACGGTTTCACCAAGATCCATCTATGAGTTCATCTAAGCAACGAGTCAAGGGAGAGAGTTTGCATCTACATACCACTTGTAGATCACGAGCGGAAGCTAGCCAAGGGGATGGTGATGATGGAGTCGTACTCGAACGTGATTCGGATCACCGATGTCCAAGTGCTGAACGGACAGCACCTCTGCGTTCAACACACGTACGGGATGGGAGACGTCTCCTCCTTCTTGATCCAGCAAGGGGGAAGGAGAGGTTGAGGAAGATTGCTCCAACGGCAGCACGACGGCGTGGTGTAGTTGGTGCAGCAGTACTCCGACAGGGCTTCGCCAAGCATATACGGAGGAGGAGAGGTGTTGGGGAGGGGAGGGGCTGCGCCTTGGCTTGTGTTAAGCTCCCATGCGCCTCCCCACTATATATAGGGGTGGAGGGGCTGGTTTCTTGCCCTCCAAGTCCATTGGGGCGTTGGCCAAGGTGGGAGGAAAGAAATCCCATCATTTCCTTCCCCACCGATTGTTATCCCCCCTTTTTAGGGATCTTGATCTTATCCCTTCGGGATATGATCTTATTCCTTCTAAGGGGGGATCTTGGTGCGCCTTGACCAGGGGTGTGGGGCCTTTCCCCACTACTCACGTTCATGTGGGTCCCCCCATGCAGGTGGGCCCCACTCCGGAACCTTCTAGAACCTTCCCGGTACAATACCGAAAAATCCCGAACATTTTCCGGTGGCCAAAATAGGACTTCCCATATATAAATCTTTACCTCCGGACCATTCCGGAACTCCTCGTGATGTCCGGGATCTCATCCGGGACTCCGAACAACATTCGTTAACCACATAAAAACTTCCTTTATAACCCTAGCGTCATCGAACCTTAAGTGTGTAGACCTACGGGTTCGGGAGACATGTAGACATGACCGAGACGTTCTCTGGTCAATAACCAACAGCGGGATCTGGATACCCATGTTGGCTCCCACATGCTTCTCGATGTTGTCATCGGATGAACCACGATGTCGAGGATTCGATCAAACCCTGTATACAATTCCCTTTGTCAATCGGTACGTTACTTGCCCGAGACTCGATCATCGGTATCCCAATACGTTGTTCAGGCTCGTTACCGGCAAGTCACTTTACTCGTACCGTAATGCATGATCTCGTGGCCAACACTTTGGTCACCTTGAGCTCATCATGATGATGCATTACCGAGTGGGCCCAGAGATACCTCTCCGTCATACGGAGTGACAAATCCCAGTCTCGATCCGTGTCAACCCAACAGCTACTTTCGGAGATACCTGTAATGCACCTTTATAGTCACCCAGTTACGTTGTGACGTTTGATACACCCAAGGCACTCCTACGGTATCCGGGAGTTACACGATCTCATGGTCTAAGGAAGAGATACTTGACATTGGCAAAGCTCTAGCAAATGAACTAAACGACCTTTGTGCTATGCTTAGGATTGGGTCTTGTCCATCACATCATTCTCCTAATGATGTGATCCCGTTATCAACGACATCCAATGTCCATAGCCAGGAAATCATGACTATCTGTTGATCACAACGAGCTAGTCAACTAGAGGCTCACTAGGGACATATTGAGGTATATGTATTCACACGTGTATTACGATTTCCGGATAATACAGTTATAGCATGAATAAAAGACAATTATCATGAACAATGAAATATAATAATACTTTTATTATTGCCTCTAGGGCATATTTCCAACAGAAATTGGGGGCCAGATCATGGAAGTCAAGCCTATAGTAAAACATGAGCCCGCAGACAAATGGGTGGAGGGGGAATCCGAGTCCGCAGACAAAGTGAGCAAGGAATACAACCCTCTCGTGGGGTTCCGGAGTAGGGACGATCTACCCTGCGTCTGGGAGCCGGTGCGCAATGTTTGTGGCCAGATATCGGGCTTGCTGGAGCTTCGTGATGTCCTCCTTCGTAACAGAGGAGACCATCCACTTGCCTCCCGCTCCGGATATGTTTGGAATGGCTTACAAAGAAGATGAGAACTTGGGCGCTGGAGCTCAAGCGTTCGAGAATGGATGAGCAGGGGAAGAAGAAGGCGTGAGTGAAAAAGAGGAATCCTTATCTCTTTATAAAGGCGGTAGAAACTGTGCGCGTCCCCACTTGCCCGGTAAACTCGCTTATTCCCCAAGCGCCACGTTGATGGCGTGGTTGGGTTACCCACACCCGTATTGATGAGAATCCTGTGATAAGGGGACACGATCTCTGCTTCAACAAGACTGCCAATAAAACTGCCTCGCGATATGTGCGGTAGCAGGTTGGAAAACAGTTCGAATAATGACCAGGCTGAGGCATAATGTCACGCTGTGAAAATTTGTCGGCAGATTAGATTTCTGGAATATTATACTCTCTACAGTGGTATGTGGAATTTGTTTTGCAGAGCCAAACACGATCCTTGTGTTCAAAATCTTCTATGGAGTATTCGAAGAAGGAACCCGCCTTGCATTGCCGAAGACAATCTGCACGCCGGACTCATCGTCTTTGAAGCATGGTTCAGGAGCCACTGAGGGAGTCCTAGATTAGGGGGTCCTCAGACAGCCGGACTAAATACTTTTGTCGGACTGTTGGATTATGAAGATACAAGATTGAAGACTTCATCCTGTGTCCGGGTGGAACTCTCCTTTGCATGGAAGGCAAGCTTGGCAATCCGGATGTGTAGATCTCCTTCTCTGTAACCGACTCTGTGTAACCCTAGCCCCCTCCGGTGTCTATATAAACCGGAGGGTTTAGTCTGTAGGACAACAACAATCATACCATAGGCTAGCTTCTAGGGTTTAGCCTCTACGATCTTCTGGTAGATCAACTCTTGTAATACTCATATCATCAAGATCAATCAAGCAGCAAGTAGGGTATTACCTCCATCAAGAGGGCCCGAACCTGGGTAAACATTGTGTCCCCCCCCTCCTGTTACCATTAGTCTTAGACGCACAGTTCGGGACCCCCTACCCGAGATCCGCCGGTTTTGACACCGACAATGAATCCAAGGACGAAAGCGTCTGTTGATGTAGTTGGAGCTGGTGGAGTGGCTGCTCGAGCTGGTGACTGAGGCTGTGGCAGCTTGTGCTGATGTTGTAGCTCTAGTATTTGATGCTGGCACTGCAGCAGATCTCTGTCCTCTGGGCACTCTAGCAAAAGCTTTTGTAGTAGACTTGCCCTTCTTCTCCTCCACTTCCTCCTGAAGTTGCTCAACTACTGACTTGATCTCAGTTACCTTGACATCAATATCATAGATTTTCTGCTCAATGATCCTCTCCAAGATCTCTTAGTTTTGAGTCAGGGTGGCCAAGCCCTTCTCAATCCTCAAGGTGGAGGCAATCAGATATCCAAGCTGGTCTTTCTTGCTCTTCAGGAACACCTGAGATGCTTCTTCCATAGTTGGCATCTTTGCAGCTTTCTCTGCCCTTGCCTTCTCTCTCTTCTCATGTGCTTGCACAGATGATGGATCTTCTTCATTCAAAACAACAGTGTTGGCCTCAAATTCTGGCTTGAGAGGTAGATGCTCCTTGTCCAACAAATATGTGCATGTGCCCATCTTGGAGTTGATGAGCATCTGAATCTGTGGAGCATACCCACAAGATCTCTTCTGATCTGCAGCTGTCCTCTTGATTGTTTCCACAGTCAGACTCATCACCTTGAACTTTTGAGGAACATCAAATATATGTAGCAAGTTGATGGAGTGTCCTCTGATCATCTTGTGATCACCTAACTTGGGTAGCAATGTGTGCCTTAGGATCCAGTTTATGGTAGGCAAACCAGACAACAAAAAGTGGATAGATCCAAACTTATGAGTTTCCAAAGCATCATCTGGGATCTCTCTATACATGCTGGCCATTGAGTTGTGATCCTTCTTCTTCTTGGCATATTCATCCAAGTCATCCTCATTTTCTTCTGGGTCATTGATCAACTGAGCCCATTCTTCCATAGTGGATTGGTACCTTGTACCTTCTGACATCCAGACAATTTTGCTATCTGGATAGAAATGAGGAGTTGAATACAATTGCATGATCAGCTCATCATTCCACTTGGTAAGCTTCTGGGCAACAAATGTATCAACTCCACATGCATTGAAGTTGTCATATACACCTGGGAAGTGCTCTTCATTCTTTTTGATGTACTCCTAGTCCACCCATCTCATGTCACACACTATGGGCTTCTTGTCAAGCAGGATTGTCTCATAAAAATCTTGTTGTTCCTTAGTATGAAACCTATAGTCAACAACAGTTCTTCTCCCGACAACATATGGATCAGATTGTCTCAACAATCTTAGTCATGCATCCTTCCTGATCCTCATGTCCTCTGCAACAGGATGTGCATCATTATGCTCAGGGTTCTTTGGCTTTAGTTTTCTTAGCACTTGGGCTTCATCATCTTCTTCATCAGCAGTCTCAGGCACTGGGGCCTTGTTCTTTACTGCAACTGGAATGTTTCTAGTGCTTCTCTTTGGAGCAGACTTCTGAGCTAGAGCTTTGGGAGCAGACTCGGGCTTTGATGGAGCAGCCCTTGACTTTATAGCATCTCCCATCAGCTTCTGAGCTTTGGGTGCTGGAGGAACATCCTCTTCATCATCATCTCTCATCATTGAGGGATTCCCAACAGCTCTGACAATGTTCTTCTTGACCCTTTCTTTCCTCTTCTTGCCTTCACCTCCCTCTTTGGGTCAAGAGTGAACTCCATTGTTGACTTAGAAGCATCAGCAGTTGAGGCTCTGGCTTTTGACATTGGCACTCTTCTTGCTGGAGCCTTTGTTTTCATTCCAGGTTTTGTTGCAGCAGCTGTGCCATACTCCTTTTTCAGCAAATTTTTCTTTGAGGTGGCCTCATCCTCAACAGCAGCTTAGTATTCATCCTCTGATTCAGATGTTCTCTTCTTCCTTGTCCTGGTGGCTGCCTTTGGCAAGTTGCTAGGTGTGCTCCTGCTGCCCTCATCAGAGCTGCTAGAGGGACTAGTGCCCTCACTTATCTGAACCTGTTCCTCTGACTTGTTCTGACTATCACTCTGATCAGACATCTTCAGGCAAACTGAGTTACAGTAGACCCTGTGAACAAATGTAGATGTGCAAGAGTAGATGAGCATCACAAAGTGCAGTGTTTTTGCAAAACAGATGACTTAAAAACTTAGTTTTAGTTCTCCACAAAAAGCATTTCGGAGCTACCTATTTGTAAACTCGGTGATACCGAAGCAGCTTTTGGAACCTAACTAGTGAACTCAGTCAGACCGAGTCATAGTTCGGTGGCACCGAGACTGCTAGGGTTTCACAGAGAACCGAACTCGGTCACATGGATTTGCAATTTTCGGTCAGACCGAAAACGCATGTGCAATGGCCTAAGCCAAATCGGTGAGACTGATTTATACAACTCAGTCGGTCTAAGATGAGTTCGGCGGAGACCTAACCCTAAATTTTCAAATCAAATCAAATCTACAGGATGTGTTTAGTGGATAGAGTGATTTCATACATGGCAAGAATCATGGCAAAGCAATGTGCTACGAATCGGAGTTAAGGAATAGCACAAAGATCAAGTTCGTACCCTAGTTCAGCGGCGAACTTGCTACGGCGGCAACGGCGGGGCAGATTGCCGTTAACGGCGGCGGAGACCAGCGGTAGGAGGTCGCTGGCAGTGAGAAGACGATCCGGAGACCCGATGAGGTAGAGCAGGTCACACGCGGGCGAAAGGTTTTGGAAAAATTTCCACAATTTGACCCATCAGTATATATAACCTGAACCTGTCGGTGTGACCGAGTGAGACAACTCTGTGGCACCGAGATGCAAAACTGCGAGAAGTTACTGCAACTCGGTGTGACCGAAAGGTTCTAATCCGTTGCACCGAGATTGAAAACCTAGATCAACTAAGTGATCTCGGTATGACCAAAATGGATTTCTCGATCAGACCGAAATGCACAAAGAAGTTTTGGAAGTTTAAGTCTATGACGAATCGGGGACTCCGAGTGCTCCTCACACAGAGTGGTTCAAATCTGACTTGATCAAACTTTGTGATGTAGCATGAATAGAGTTTGAGACAAGAAAAGCATAGATAGCTAGAGAAGGTTCATAGGCATTCTTGTCCATCCATTTGGCAAAAGAGAAAAGGCCAAACAGTCAAAGAAACAAATGGATGTCCTCGAATGAGTAAAATATGCAACCAACATGCTCACACAATAAAATGGCAAATGAAATATGTGGCAAAGCATGCACAACCAATTCTAGCATCTATCAAACAATTGGCGATGACTAGGTCATCTATATATGAGTATATTGACTTAGGAGTCAAATGAGAACATTTGATCATAGGTCATACTCATCGTTTAAGCACAAGTGGGGTTACCACTTTTACATAAAGCGTTGTTGTGTTCACACCATTAGAGTTGCTTTAGCTCAATTCTTAGAGTAAAGCTCCCCCTAGATGTGAGATCACTACAAGAAATATGTCAACTTGTGACCACCACTATTGGTCACTGAAAGGTCACGAATTTCCATTTGCGACCTTTTTGTGACCAAAAACAGAAGGTCAAAAGCTAGCCGTCATAAACTGAATATAGCGACCTTTCTTCTGGAATGGTCGAAGATGTTTACGACCAAAATATTCCTACTGTGGCATTTTGGTCACTAGCAACCTCCCCAAGCCACGTAGGCATCCAGCGTGGCAAGCTGATGTGGCACAAGATTCAGCCCGGTCCAATTCGGTTTTCTACATGGGCCTAGCCCAACAATTCGGCCTTTTTACTGTATTTTTTTTCTTGTTAATTTTTGCTAGCTACATGGGCTTGGGCCATTAATTCGGCCTTTTTTCTAAGATGCAGCCTTTTACAGTCTATTGATATTTTATTTTCGTCCTTTTTTTTGCCACTGGTCCCACCAATCAGATTGGTCCCACTTGTCATGCTTATCACAAAATTGATCCCACACATCAAAAATTTCAAAATCTGCCAAACAACTATTATAACTTGGACCCCCTTGTCAGGTTCCATTTGACAGGTATTCAATACACAATCATTATTTCAAACATTCCAAATTGCAAATGAAATTCGTCCAAAACAACACGGCATTAGTCTATTACAAACATTACAGTATACTACAGCCCAGATAAGCCTACTACTGCCTACATTTACAACACATAATATGCTAGTCTTTGTTGATATGCTTCACAGCTTCGAACTTGGATTTGCACTTCACCTGTGCAAAAAACAAGAATGAACATATAAGAACAAGAATCTGTACAGAACATCAAACAGTAGCCAATGAGGGATCCAATAACTTATAAGCAAGAATTGACAGCAAACATGTATTGATACCTAGTGTTGACTGTATCTGCATCTAAACTGAATGTTGATCCAAAGTGTTGACTAAATCTGCATCTAAACTGAATACTCTTAATTGAACATAGACAAGTGATATGCTAATCAGGTGTCAGAATGATATCTGATTCAACAAGGTTAACCAAATTTCCCACATAGTTTTGGGGAAATTCTATTTATCTACAGTGATTGGTAGCTATTGATGGCAATGTGACAGTATAGACAGACTTGTGGCTGCTCATTTGTATTCAGGTAACTATGGCAGTGACGCAAATAGACTTGTGGCTGCTCATTCACTAGCTATGGCAATGATGCAAACAGACTTGTGGCTACTCATTCACATTCACAGCAACACTTCATCATTCATCTACAAGCAACTATTGACCATCATATCAGACGGGATAGGAAGGGTCACCTGACATATTGAACTCGATGCTGCAGGAGGCCGATGATGTGGTGGTACAGAGCAGGCCCTTTGTGGCTGGCTAGATGCGCCCCTCCTCCTCCTGCTCCTCGAGCAGGACAAGGACGGCGGACGCTAGGCTCGTTGAGATCGGGATGCTGGGGGAGGCGAGCATGCCGTGACGTACTCCATGGCGTCGGGCGCATCATGTGCGGCAGGATGCCGATCGCCAGGTTGACTGCGATCACGAACAGCAGCGTCACCAGCACCGCCGCCTGCACGCATTCCAGCCATGTTGACAGTGTCAGAAACTCGACTGATTTTCAAAACGAAGTACTGCTGGTGCTGCTACCGCTGCAGAATTGGTTGGAGATGCACCCACCTTGTTGGTGTAGATGGTCCAGTTGGTGAAGAGCTCTGACAGCATGGCTCCGAGCTGCCCAAAGAGCGCACGGAGGCGCCCACAGAGATGTTGTCTCTGATGAACAGGGTACATTGAGATTGCAAAGCAGTCCTCCCCTCTTGTCACAGACACTGCAAGACATCACATCTTTCAAAAAAATTTAACCAGTCTCAAGTTAACTTGTGCAGTAGAAGTTACCCTACACCTACAAAACACAACCATGCATGTACAGGCACTATACGTACACAGCAAGACATATCAACATAGACCATAAATGTTCAGGGTTATGCATGATGGATGTTGAGCACTTCTGTTGCTTATTCAGAGTAAAAAAGGGTACCCCAGAAAATTTAAACATATTCTGCTACACGGAACCATGAGCTACCCATTTAGCAAGAACGGTACAGGAACAAACCATGAGCTATCTATCCAGCATATTATGCGCACGTGTGAGAATACTCGGGTATACTTAACTTGGGTTTAGTACCCAGGTACAGTTTAAAAGCATATCAGATTAGGTATACAATCATGCACCTGGGTTTAACTTATCAGGTTTCTTCACTTTCAATTTACACAACAGAGCAGCTAAATTTACACAGCAGATTTTGAAAGCAACTATAGTTATTCAGAAAACATGGTTGCTACAACTTTAAGCCAAGCAATACACATTCATGTCAAATATACATGTGTAAGATACTAGAAGCATTTCATTGCATATCTAAGTGTACTGCTATAATTTTACGCCAAGCAGTGCACTAGTACATCAATTACACTAAGCCACAGCCCACTGTTTAAAATAGTATTTTATCATCATTCTTCAATAGCTTGAATTTCAGAACAGCCACTGTTTGTATTTTAATGAAAAACACCCCAAGCAAATAACAACAGATGGGCATTAAGACAAAAAAAAATTGGCAATCGCAGCATCATGTTTCAGCAGCAATGCAGCTACAGACAACAATATGCATCGGATGGCAACAATAACATCAACAAGTAGAAATAGCAGCATGTCAATCACTGTATAATCAATCAGTAAGCACAAATAGCAGCAGCAAGCATTCTCTCAATCACAAACTACACTAATCAGCACCCCTCTCTCTCAATTTAAATAGCAGCAGCGAGCACGGCAGGAGACCGAGTTGGTTATCCAACATGAAGTCAGACCAATATGACATGGAAAGGAATCATCCACAACACTCATATAGCACTATTGAAATGTATAGTATTTAAAAGGTTGGTGTCGACAGCGAGGTAGGAGCCCTCGCGCGTCCAGTGCACGGCGCAGACGCTGTCCCTCGGCCCCAGATCGCACAGCTTGGTAACCTGGACAACGGTGCCATAGCAATCTGACCTGA
Source organism: Triticum aestivum (assembly GCF_018294505.1). NCBI lineage: Eukaryota > Viridiplantae > Streptophyta > Magnoliopsida > Poales > Poaceae > Triticum > Triticum aestivum. Next base: position 507,697,746 of record NC_057795.1, read on the forward strand.
GCGTGATCCATGGATGCAACAAGAAGATGCAAGAAAGAAAGAAAGAAATGCACCTTGCAGCTGGATGCGGACCAGAGGTAGACGCAGGTGCCGAGGCCGACAGCGAGCATGTTCTGCGAGGACCAGTCGACGAGGTTCAGGTAGAAGTCGTCCTGCAGGGATGGCGCGTCCAGCACCTGCACGCGAGCGACGACCACACACCAGTTAGTAGTAGATCGGAGATCGGAGAATTCGGTGCGCGCGAGGTGTTTGCGGGAATGGACGGGTGGGCGGATAGAACCTTGTGGGGCGTCTTGGGGACCTTGCGGGGCGCCTTCTTGGGGGTGGGGGAGCCGGCGCCGCCAGCGCAGTCCAGCTTCTCGGCGAAGGGGGAGAAGGGTGCGGAGGAGCGGTCCGTCTTGAAGCGGAAGAGGTTGTTGGAGCGTGCCCGGCGACGACCTGGCGGGTGGAGTCGTCGTGCCCGGCGACGGCCGCCTCCATCCGAATCCGCCTGCATGGGGAGCTAGCGGACGAGTGGTGCGGTGATGGGAGGGGAAGCCGAGACCCCTCGCTTCCCCCACCGCGGCCTCCATCGGGTGGGAGACGGAGGGAGACGAAGGCGGGGCGGCGGGGTGCCTCGATCTG
>NC_057795.1:507698722-507864849 GCF_018294505.1 Triticum aestivum
AGCGCGCTGGATCTTGCCGGAGGGGAGGGGAGGGAGGAGAGCGAGGGGAGGGGTGGGTGGCAGCGAGGGGAGGGGAGGTGGGAGGGATCGTGGAGTGCTAGGGTTTGCGGGGGAGGAGTGCATGCTGTGGCCTGTGGGTTGTTGGGCTAGGTGGCGTGAGAAACGTGACGAGGGAGCTCTGCCGTTGGATCCGGGTGGATCGGACGGTGCTCGATCCATAATCCGCGTGACATGCCTCTGAACCAATCAAAACAGAGTACATGTGCGCGACGTCCATGACCATTTAAGTAGGTCGTAACCGGCTGAAAATAAAGTGCACATCTCTTTGGCTAAGAGAACTGACTCTTTTTGCGCCGTCTTTCAGCGGTTCCCCTCCGCCGGTGACTTCTTGGTCGTCAGCGGTGAGGAGGGTCGTCGGATCCCGCGCATGTGGATCATTTTAGCTTTAGGTTTTAGGGTCCTAGTAGCTTAGGTTTTAGGGTCCTAGTAGCTTAGGTTTTTGGATCATTCGATGTCTCGAATTCAGGGGCGGAGGCGGCAATACTGAATAAAGAAGCTCTGGATTTTTATCCGGCAAAGCCGCTAGCAAGGACCTCGGCACGTAGAAGAGCAGGGCATCGAGGTGGTGGTCGCGAGTGCGGAGTTCGTCGTCGTCACCTTCGCGGTGACCGAAGACACGTAGTCATACCCGCCGTTTTGACAACATTTTGAAAGAAATTCAAAAAACAATGTTCTCATACTGTGCACAAGGGTGCATAGTAGAATGGAAAACAATGTTACCTAAGGAAGTTTTCATTTCTTTTGGACGAAAAAATCATTTTCCATTTTTCGAGTGCCTGAAAGGAGGTTTTTTTTTGAAGGACCTCCCAAATAATTGTTGCAAAATTGGACCAAATCATTTTTCTAAACTACTAGGCCATATTTAATGCACAATTGACCAAATGGTTGGGTGTAAAAAGTTTTAATCCACCTCTCGTGAAAAAGACAAATTTCCGCCGATTCAGCTGGAAGCGGGTCAAATTTGAACTGCAGCTGCCTCATAGTTTGCTATTTATTTTTTCCAAAAATCATTTATAGGTACATAAGGACATATTTAATCATAGAAACACCAAAAAAATTCCAAGATTCAACCACTAGCTAGGAACGGTCATTCCCGCCGTTTTGACCGCATTTTAAAACGGGCATAAAAAATTCAAAAAAAATCAAAAAATTGGGAAACCTTCGCATTGTGTCATCATATGTTGCCAAGTTCCCAAGAAAAATAACAAACTTGTAATACGGTAATTATTTTAAAAAAGAGTTCTCAGAAACGAGCTATCATGTGTGGAGATCAATGGCTTTCAAGCCAAATGACCAATCTTATGGCCACATTCATGGCATAGTTTGTACAAATGATATCATACTGTGCACAAGGGTGCATATTGGAATGGCAAACAATGTTTCCTAAGGAAGTTTTCATTTTCTTTGGACGAAAAAACCATTTTCCATTTTTTGAGTGCCTGAAATGAGGTTTTATTGTGAAGGACCTACCAAATAATTGTTGCAAAATTGGACCAAATAAACTTTATAAAATACTAGGCCATATTTAATGCACAATTGACCAAATGGTTGGGTGTCAAAAGTTTTGATCCACCTCTGGTGAAAAAGACAAATTTCTGACGATTCAGTTGGAAGCGGGTCAAATTTGAACTGCAGCTGCCTCATAGTTTGCTATTTATTTTTTTCAAAAATCATTTCTAGGTACATAAGTATCTATTTAATCAGAGAAACACCAAAAAAATTCCAAGATTCAACCACTAGCTAGGAACGGTCATTCCCGCCCTTTTGACCGCATTTTGAAACGGGCATAAAAAATTCAAAAAAAATCAAAAAATTGGAAAACCTTCGCATTGTGTCATTATATGTGAACAAGTTTCCAGGAAAAATAATAAAATTGTAATACGGTAATTATTTTAAAAAAGTGTTCTCAGAAATGAGCTATCAAGTGTGAAGATTCATGGCTTTCAAGCCAAATGATCAATCTTATGGCCACATTCATGGCATAGTTTGTTCAAATGATCTCATATTGTGCACAAGGGTGCATATTGGAATGGCAAACAATGTTGTCTAAGGAAGTTTTCATTTTCGTTGGACGAAAAAACCATTTTCCATTTTTCGAGTGCCCGAAAGGAGGTTTTTTGTGAAGGAACTACCAAATATTTGTTGCAAAATTGGACCAAATCATTTTTATAAAATACTAGGCCATGTTTAATGCACAATTGACAAAATGGTTTGGTGTAAAAATTTTTGATCCTCCTCTCGTGAAAAAGATAAATTTCTGCCGATTCAGGTGGAAGCGAGTCAAATTTGAACTGCAGCTGCCTCATATTTTGCTATTTATTTTTTCCAAAAATCATTTCTAGTTACATAAGTACCTATTTAATCATAAATACATGGTTTGGTGGCGATACGTCGAGGTTTGGGCGGTGGCCGAGGGCCCCAACTCTAGAGCGCGTAAACTCGCATGCCCGCCGCATGTCTAGTGGGTTGGGCACTCCCCAGGTTGGTGCTAGGAAGAAAATTACAACATAAGATTCTCACGAGGAGACCAATCGATGCTCAAACATGAATTAGCAGCCAAGTGTTTGATTAGCGGTACGGGAAATGTACATGGCTAATGGGCGTGAGTTTTGGCTGAGGATGATCAGTTACTAAGAAGACCGTTTTCACAAATTTTCAGCTCAAAAGGAGGAGCCTAGGTGGTACTTGCTTTGCAAACTACCACACTGGACATAACTATGAATGTTGAAGCTCGGCTCAAAATAATGAATGGATTGAGCTGGCATTTGGTGGAGGATGGTTATTTGGGCATAGGAAAGCACTGTAGAAAATGGATGCTATTTGGACATGCCAAAGTGGTACTTCCTTCACAAACTGTTGTTTTGAACAGAATTGGAAAATGAATATTTTTGAATTATTTTTGAACTAGGCAAGGAAGGTTTTTACATATTTGACGAAGATATGACCCAAAGAATTTATGAGATTTGTTTGGGAATTTTGTCCATGACAGAAATATAGGTTGCTTGACAACCTAGGGCAAAAACTGCCACATGGACATGACACATAGGCAAAACTGATGAGATGGCGCCTAGTCATCGCAACCCACCACAATTTACAAGGCTATGACCATCTATATTGGTCGTTAACAACTAGAAATAAGGCAGCAGACTAGCGCTGTTTGCTTTATGACCATTTCGTGTAAGGAACTTACGACCTTTCTGCCAAAAATGGTTGCAATGGTTTAGGGTTTGGAGCCCCGCGAACAGCTTTTGACCAATTGGTCTGAAATGGTCATAGATCTATGACCAATTCTTCCAGGGTCACTGACAGAAGGTCACAAGTTGACATATTTCTTGTAGTGGATCCCCCCTAAGAGGGATGAACTAACCTTGGGTTTTGTCGATCATGACTTCATGTAGGTGTTGAAGATGTGGATGCTCAATGTTGATGTAGATCATTCGGAGCAATCCATTGGAGTGAGTTGCACTTTCAATACCTACACGGGTTAGTCCCACAAGGAACAAAAAAGGATATACATAGACATAGAATGATGCACACACAAGATGATGTCCATGAAAGCATTAGGTTACCTTGTCCCTTATCTTACCAACAAGAGGGTTTGTGACCCCTCGAACTAGTGCAAGATGTGGAAGTTGTTTTCACTTGTCCTCGCCAAAATGATAAGAGTGAAGTATGTTGGCGGAGTCATCCTTAAGAACTCTTTGGATCTTCTTCTTTGGGATCAACATCATCTTGATGGGGATCCTTGGAGGTGTATTCATACTTGATGAAGTGGAACTTGATGTAGTCTTGGGAACCCACTTGATCAAGGCCTTAGAAGCTTCTTCAAATGCATCAATCTCCTCTTGAAGCTTGTCCTTGCCTTTTTGCTTGTGATCTTGTGGTGGAAGATCATCTTGAGCATGTGTTCCTTTGAAAGAAGTAGGAACGTACTTCTCTTGTTGAGGTACAAACTTCGTCTTGGGGTATTGATCTTCTTCCCACTCAACTCCATTGGCACTGAACTTTCGTTCAAAACCAACACCTTGATTCTTCCGGTGCCTTCCTTCCTTGCGTACAATCTCCTCGAATTGCTTACTTCCGGCAAGGCTCTTATAAAGACCTTTCTCTATAATTCCCTTCAATAAGCTATTTTCTTGCTCAAGTGTAACTTGGCTAAGAGAATCATTAGTGGAATCAAGAGAACTACTAGAAGCAACAACATTGGATTTAGCATGATTGTTGTTACTACTAGATGAAGAATCTTTCTTGTTCTTGTTGTTAGATTTAACTTGTGGCATGTAAGTAGTTAAGAGTAAACGCTTGGCAATGTAAGAAGAACTTTTCTTGCGAAGATCATCATTGATTGCCTTTAAAAACTCATGCTCTTCCTCAAGGTTGAGCTTTTCAAAGCGTAACTTCTCATGAGTATTTAAAAGTTCTCGATGATCTTCCAAGATAGTTTCATGAGCTAACTTAAGAGTGTTTAGTTCTTTAGTTAGGCGCTCAATCTTCTCCTTATCATTGTCATTCGTTTTATCTTGATTAGCATGATTAATTGACGTTTCGTCATAGTATTCATTCCTAGAGTTGTCAACAAGTAAATCATCATCACCTAACTAGTCACCTTCATCACTATTGAAATCAACATACTCGGGGTGTGATACCTTTGGGCCTTTAGCCATGAAGCATCTTCCAATTACTTCATTTGGTGAATCAAATATGTCGTAGGAGTTGGTTGACACAAGTGCTAGACCGGCAACACCTTCATCTTGAGTATATTCAGAGTCAGAGTGATAGCTTCTCTCGGAGTGATTGTCAGAGTCGGAGCCGGATACCCATTCACCAACATGAGCTTGATTTGTTCGTTTTATGTAGCTCTTTGATGATTTGTCCTTCCTTTACGAATCCTTGCTTCTCCAGGATGTTCTTCGTTCATAACGATCATCTCTACTCTTCCTCTCTCTTGGTGGTGATTCTTCTCTTCTACTTCTTATTTCTGGAAAATCTTCTCTTCTTTTTTAGGGAGCCTTACACTCATTGGAATAGTGTCCGGGTCTTCCACAATTGTAGCAATTACACTCACGACTAGAAGATCTTTTTTCATTGTAGGACCTTGACTTGGAACTTCTTTCCTTGCTTCTACTCTTGTAGACTTGTTGAAGTTCTTCACCATTAGGCTCAATTCTTCATTGAAGGTTTGTTTCTCACTTGATGATGTGGGAGCTTCACATGAGGCTTTGTAAGCACCACTTGACTTGTTGTGGAGCTCTTCCTTAACCTTGAGTGACATCTCATGAGCAATGATTCTTCAGTTGACTTCTGCTGGCTTGAGATCTTTGTAATTGGGCATCATTTGGATCAATGTGCACACGGTATCATATTTTCCATCCAAGGCTCTTAGGATCTTCTTGATGATGAATTTATTGGTCATCACTTCACTTCCTAAGCTGGCAATCTCATTTGTGATGAGAGCAAGCCTAGAGTGCATTTCAGCGACGCCTTCGCCATCCTTCATTTTGAACTTGTCAAGTTGATTTTGAAGCACATCCAATTTGGATTCCTTCACGGAGTCGGTACCTTCATGCATATCAATTAAAGTATCCCAAATTTCCTTTGCATTCTCAAGACGGCTGATTTTGTTGAATTCTTCGGGGCACAATCCGTTGAAGAGAATATCACAAGCTTGAGCATTGTATTGCAGCATCTTCAATTCTTCCGCGGTAGCTTCATGGTTCGGTTCTCTCCCATCAAAGAATTCACCTTGCAAGCTAATACACACAATAGCCCAAACGGCGGGGTTATGTCCAAGAATATGCATTTTCATCTTATGCTTCCAACTAGCACAATTTGTACCATCAAAGTAAGGACCTCTACGGTGGTAATTTCCCTCGCTAGACGCCATACTCTCCTAGGTTGTGAAACCAAGGCTATGACCACCAAAAGCTATGGAAATCAAAGCAAATGGAGACCAAAGCTCTGATACCACTTGTAGGATCGAAAGTATGTTTAGAGGGGGGTGATTAGACTACTTGACCAAATAAAAATCTAGCCTTTTCCCTATTTTAGTTCTTGGCAGATTTTAGCAACTTAGCACAAGTCAAGCAATCAACCTACACATGCAATTCTAAGAGTATAGCAGCAGAATGTAGAACAATTGCATATAAAGGTAAAGGGGAGGAGTTTGAGGAGGCAAACACAATAGGAGACACGGATGTTTTTTTTGTGGTTCCGATAGGTGGTGCTATCGTACATCCACGTTGATGGAGACTTCAACCCACAAAGGGTAACGGCTGCGCGAGTCCACGGAGGGCTCCACCCACGAAGGGTCCACGAAGAAACAACCTTGTCTATCCCACCATGGCCGTCGCCCATGAAGGACTTGCCTCACTAGGGTAGATCTTCACGAAATAGGCGATCTCCTTGCCCTTACAAACTCCTTGGTTGAACTCCACAATCTTGACGGAGTCTCCCAAGTGACACCTAGCCAATCTAGGAGACACCACTCTCCAAGAAGTAACAAATGGTGTGTTGATGATGAACTCCTTGCTCTTGTGCTTCAAATGATAGTCTCCCCAACACTCAACTCTCTCTCACAGGATTTGTATTTGGTGGAAAGAAGATTTGAGTGGCAAGCAACTTGGGGAAGGCTAGAGATCAAGATTTATGTGGTAGGAATGGTATATCTTGATCTAAACACAAGTGTAGGTGGTTCTCTCTCAGAAAATGTAAGTTGGAAGTGTAGGCATGTTTTGATGGCTCTCTCCACGAATGAAGAGTGGGTGGAGGGGTATATATAGCATCCACACAAAATCTAACTGTCACACACAATTTACCAAACTCACTGGGACCGAATCGTGAAACTCGGTCAGACCGATTTAGTTCATAATGTGACATTAGGCATTTTGGTGGGACCGACATGTCAACTCGGTGGGACCGATATTGCTAGGGTTAGGGCATAACGTAATCTCGGTGAGACCGATTACACAAACTCGGTGGGACCGATTTTGGTAATAGACAAACAGAGAGTTGGTCAGGCAAACTCGGTGGGACCGATTCGCTCATCTCGGTTGGACAAAAACGTTACGAAAGGGAAATAGAGAGTTTGCATTACAATCTTGGTGGGACCGATCAACTCATCTCGGTTTGACCGAAAGTTACAAAGGGAAACAGAGAGATTACAATCCCATCTCGGTGAGACAGAGATCCCTATCAGTGAGACCGAAAAGACTAGGGTTTGTGGTAGTGACTATGTCTACTGAACTCGGTGGCTCCGGATAGAAAGTTTGGGTGGGGACGAGTTTGAATTTTTGTTTGGGACATATGTGGATGTGAGAAAGTAGTTGAGGGTTTTTGGAGCATATCACTAAGCACTTTGAGCAAGAAACTCATTAAGCAACACCTCATCCCCTCTTAATAGTATTGGCTTTCCTATGGACTCAATGCGATCTTGGATCACTAAAAGTAAAATGTAGAGTATTGTCCTTTGAGCTTGATCCAATCCTTTTGTCCTTAGAATTTTGAGAGGTCCACATTTCTCATCCATGCCATGCCAAACATTGAGCTTTCCTAAAATATTTATCTTGAAATAGCATTAGCTCAATGAGCTATTTGTTGTTAGTAATTACCAAAACCAGCCAATGATAGTTGCACTTTCAGGATCCCGTCGAGCAGAGTGCTTCAAGCGCCGGCTTATAGCCACTGCAAAGAGCCTGAAGAAAAAATAGCAGCAGCTTCAAGCTGATCAAGATCTGCTCACAGATAAATGGACTAAGGTCCTGGCAGCCGAGGAATACAAACTCGAGCGCCCAATCAAAAGTTACCCAAGGCGCAGGTTGCTACCTCAATTTGAGGATGAGGCACTAGAGCCCATACTACCAGCGCATGATGCGGCTGACTGCCCACCGCGTGGCTGAGATAAAGCGGCGTATCAGTCCAAACACCAGCCCGCACCCCGTCACCGAACAAATAAAAACACAAAGTCTCGGGGATACACACATGACCTAGATATGAATTGGAAAACAAAGCAGGACAACCAAGACCGATCTACGGATCGCGGGGGTGCACCCCAATGCACGAAGATGACCGTCACGCTGGATATACTCAATACAAATCCGTCCAGGCCAAATACAGCAGACCAGCTCCATCCGAACTGCGTCCCGAGGTAGACCGGCATAGATGCTCCGCACACCCCCTATGCTTCACTGACGAAGTAATGGAGTCCCAGAAGGGTTTAAACCCATAGACATAGAACCATATGATGGGACGACAGATCCCGCGGTATGGATTGAAGACTTCCTTCTACACATTCACACGGCCTGCGGCAATGATCTCCATGCCACCAAGTATCTCCCACTAAAACTCAAGGGACCAGCTCGGCACTGGTTGAATAGTCTGCCCGAAAACTCCATTGGCAGTTGGGAGAACCTGGAAGATGCATTCCTTGACAACTTTCAGACACTTATGTGCGACCACCGGACGCTGATGACTTAAGTCATATAACCCAACAGCCCGGAGAGTCAGCCAGGAAATTCTGGACTCCGTTCTTAACTAAAAAGAACCAAATCATCGACTGTACGGATGCCGAAGCCCTAGCAGCCTTTAGGCATAACATCCATGACGAATGGCTCGCCTGACACCTCGAACAAGAGAAGCCATAGTCTATGGCAGCCCTTATGATGCTCATGACCCGCTTTTGTGCAGGCGAGGACAGCTGGCTAGCTCGTAGCAACAGCACCTCAAGTAAACCTGGAACTTCTAAATCTAGAGATGACAACGGCAAGCCCCGACGCAGAAAACACAAGCGTCGAAAAAATGGCGATAGCGCTGAAGACACAATTGTCAATGTTGGATTCAGCGGCTCTAAGACCGGTCAAAGGAAGAAACAATTTAAAACAAACAATCCGGGCACGTCCAGTCTGGACCGCATACTCGACCGTCCATGTCAAATTCACGGCACCCTAGATACACCAGCTAATCATACCAACAGAGAATGCTGGGTCTTCAAATAGGTCGGCAAGTCAAATGGCAAAAGCAAATTGAAGGGGTCGCAAAGCGATGACGATGACAAGGAACCCCGGCCACCGAAGACAGAAGGGCAAAAGATGTTTCCCCCGTAAATAAAAACAGTGAATATGATATATGCCACCCATATTCCCAAGAGGGAGCAGAGGCGCGCACTTAGGGACGTTTATATGATGGAGCTAGTCGCCCCAAAGTACAACCTATGGTCGTCCGGCTCAATCACCTTCGATCGCAAGGATCATCCGACCAATATCTGTCATGGCGGTTCAGCCGCACTGGTCCTCGACCCAATAATTGATGGATTCCACCTCACGCGAGTCCTTATGGACAGAGGCAGCAGCCTGAATCCTGCTCTATCAGGATACAGTGCGCAAGATGGGTATCGATCCCTCAAGGATCAAACCCACTAAAACCGCCCTTAAAGGTGTCATACTAGGTGTTGAGGCCCGCTGTATAGGCTCGATCACTCTGGAAGTGGTCTTCGGACTCACTGGAAAAGTCGAACGCTCCCTCCGTACCGAAAAGCACACCGCTGCCTTAGCAGTAGAAGCCTAGAGCGGCGTCTTTCAATCGAACCTTCATTCGACAGCCAGGCTCCCGGACACTATCAAAAGAGTCTGAACTACCGCGCGGCAGGATAGCCCAGCTCGTCAAGAGCTCAATTAACCACTTCGGCAATAGACGGAGGCACAACTAGGTTATGTCCCACAATACGGCTTAACTGCTCCAGGACACACAAACATTTTTTGCATTTTCTTTTCAGGTCCACTTTTGTCTAGGCCATCACTCGTGACCTGGCGACCGGACCTATGAAGGGACGGACATACCAAGCAGGGAAACAGCTCGAACACGCAAGGGAATACTTAGATATTCCCCTTGACGATCAACCTACTATCCTCAGGATCCGCGCATAGCTCCGCCTAGTCTCAGCGGGTTTCAAAGTCATATTTCTGTTTGTACTCATACGCTTTGAAGTACTATTCAATTACAATATGCGGCTTTATATGACGTTCACTTGCTGTTCTTTCTTATTGAGATTTTTTGTCAAGTAGCAGTCGTACATTTTGGTACGCCTTAATACGGCAGGGGCTTCGTTATACCCATAACATGGCAAGAAAGTTCGAACACCTTCGCGGTCATTCGACACCCCAAACTTATAGCATTATATGCATCGGCTCCGAATCATGTGTTGGGTCAATAGTTGGGTTGCCCGGCTCCTGTGCTTGCTACCCTACGTTCCCCTAAATTGGCTAGGGTAGTAAAGGGAGAACTATTGTGATTGTGTCCCGGTTCTTCCAGACGAGCACCTCAGTAGAGAAAGCCGAAAACTAACTGTCATGATGCAGCGAGAGCTGGTCAGCTATTCGAGAGGTTACAAAATCTTTAAGGATTTGTTCCGCATTATGCGATAACTATGCAGCGTTTGACGGGTCATTTTTTTCAATCAGGTGCTTATAGAGCCCCTAGTGCGGTCTTCCGAACACCAGGGGCTGCGCCTACCTTTCTTTTGTCAAACTCCTATGGCTAAGTGAGGGTGATAAAGCCTTATAGTCTGATTGTCTGGTTCGTTGCACTGAACACCTCCTTCAAGGACCCAAAATTGGGGTAAAGAGTGTTCAGGTTTATCCCGAACACCCCCGTACTTCCTACGTGGGGGCAGAAGCCGACGACTGGCCAACTCTCGGGATTAATATATAAAACGGCCGCACAGGAGGTAAAATTTTCCAAATAACAGGCATTATACTGCATAAACGACCTTTATATTACAAAGGATAATATGAATGAATTCATGGGAATATAATATCCTTGGTACATTGCTCCACTACAAGGCGGGATCCTTTCAGGACACTGTCATAATATAACTCGGGCTTGCGATGCTCCTTCCCTGCAGGAGGTCCTTCAGTCATCAGCTTTACGACATCCATCTTTGCCCAGTGCACCTTGGTGCGGGCGAAGGCCATTTTCGCGCACCTTCCATACAGACTGACCGCTTGATGACTTCAAGTCCAGGGCAGGCACTTACAAGCCACTTCATGAGCCCGAAGTAGCTACTAGGAATCGCCTCGGCGGGCCGTAGCCGGATAATCAAATCCTTCATGGCTAGTTCGGCCGCCCTATGCAGCTCGATCAGCTATTTCAGTGGATCAACAAAGGGCACCGGATGCTCTGGCGCCAGATATTGCGACCAGAATAGCTTCTCTATAGAGCTCCCTTCTTCGGCTCGATGGAATTGTGCAACATGAGATACGCTGCGCGGCAGTTCTGCAAACACCCCTGGAGAAATCCGAATTCGGATTAGTAACAGGAATTTCTTCCTTCAAATATTTGCTTTGCATATAAAAAGTCTTACCCACCATGATCTTTCTGGCCTCCTGGATTTCCTGAAGGGCGCCTTGGGCTTCGCCCCGGGCATCGTGTGCGGCTTGACGAGCTTTGGTGAGTTTGGATTTTTTTTCTCCGTTAAACTATGCTCCAAGGTCTTGCACTTCCTCACAGCCTCTTGAAGCTCTTGCTGAACTTCAATAACCCTCGCTTTGTGCTTTTCAGGAAGGGCCTGGTCTTTGGCCGCCTTCTTCTCGGCCTCGGCCACTACCTTCTTAAGAGCCTCGACTTCGGTCGTCTCTCCTAGAGCACATCACAAAATTATTTCGTCATATTCATTTATTCATTCATACTGAATACAAACAAGGTTTTTTGCATACCTTGGTTATCCCTCAACTGCTTCTTCACTTGGCTGAGCTCTTCTTCGGCCCGCTCCAGACTCTGCTTCAGTCCGGAGAGTTCCGCAGTATGAGAGGTAGCAGTCACTAAAGACGCGTGCTTAAAAAAGGGAGACAGAGGTACTAAATGGTAAGTCTCATGCGAACGTATATTTGATCCTATGTCCGGCTTTTCCTTCCGAACACCAAATAGTGTATCAGGGGATACTATCTATACTATGACACTCTTTAAAACCTCACCACTTACCTCAAAGCCCGTTATAAGGCCGATGCAGGCTTCAGTCAGCCCGCTTTCGGTAGACTGAATCTTCTCAATCACCGCACCCATAAGGGCACGATGTTTTATCGATGGAAGCAGTCTTCAGCACTGCTGATAAGGTATCCGGCACCATTGGTTGTATAGAGGTCGCAGGTGGAACAGGTGCGCCCCCTTCTGTCGAAGGAGGTTTCCCGCCTGATACCGGAGTCGTGTTGGTCTCCGGAACTGTGTCTGGCTAGGGGCCGGATTCAAGATAGCCCCCGCCGTCGGTGTCCATGGGGGCCTTTTCCCCCGTGTGTACGGCTGCCGACGTTTGACCCTCTGGCGCCGCCTTGACGGTCTTCCCAGCTGCTCCTTGGCCCGGGCCCCTTTGGGACGATACCTCAGTGTCGACCACATGTTTGGGGAGGAGGTCGCCAGGGGAGTCCCTCTATCCATAGCGTCCGAGCCAAGTGAATCCTTCGATGAGGATTGCTCAGCGCGGGACCTGTCTGGACTGCAAAAAAGGCATGACTCAATGCGTTAACGCTATATGATAGTGAGTCTGGATATACAAACATGTCTGGGTTTTATATACCCGCGATTTAACTAGGGGCTGGACCCTGGGATCCCACTCTGGGCTGCTGTCGGTGGCGGTGATGGATTCATCCGGAAAGGGGTTTTTCCCTTCTTAGGCGATTCGGCCTCCAAGCATGTGGAGGCTATCCTTTTCTTTCTCCCTCTCGCTTGAGGGGGTCGGCTTTCCTCCTCTTTATCGTCCTCTTTGGAGGAGGAGTGGGCCTCAGAGTCTTCAGACACTATGGCCGAAGTACCCTGGCGATGAAGGCCGCCCCTGGTCTCTCTGACCTCTTTCTTGGCCTTCGTCTTCAGCACCTTGTAAGGCGCCGGGACCAACATCTTTGTCAGAAGCAGGCTGGCTTGTTCTTCTGGTAGTGGGGCCGGGAAGTATATCCGCTCTGCCTTCTTCGTCCTGCTCTAGGAGAGTTGTTGGAAAATATATTAAGCGTTTCCCTTGGAGTATGCAGATAAAGCATATGACGTGCCAACATACAAAGACTTACCAAACTCGCGGATCGGGACAATTTGTACCCGTGGTGCTCAGCTAAGTCAGGCCACGATTGGCCGTACTTAAAGAGCACCTTCCAGATGTCTTCGTGCGATGAGTCGAAGAACCCTAGTAGAGTCTGGTGCTTGGCCGGGTCGAATTCCCATAAATTGCAAGCCCTGCGTTGACAAGCGAGAGTCCGGCGAACTGACATCACCTAGACTATGTCGACAAGTTTGATGTTCTTGTCTTCCATACCCTTGATACGCGTCTGGAGCACCACCAGCTCGTCTGGCGAAGACCAGTTCAGGCCCTTTTTGGGCCAGGACGTATGCCGCAATGGAGCTCCAGATCGGAATTCGGCCGCTGCGGCCCATTTTGTGCCGCGTGGCTTAGTGACATAGAACCACTGTTGTTGCCACCCTTTGACGAAATCATTGAAGGTATCTGATGGCCATGTGAGTTGGGCATCTTGCTCACCATGGCTCCTCCGCACTCGGCATGCTCGCCGTTCACACGAAAATCTTCAGCCATAATCTGAAGTGTGGAGAGATGCAGAGGAAGGCCTCGCACACGACGATGAATGTCGAGATGTCAAGGAAGGAATTGGGGGATAGATCGTGGAAATCAATCCCATACTAATACATAAGTCCATGAACGAATGGGTGGAGGGGAAACCCTACCCACGGACAAAGTGAGGGAGGAATACAACCCTCTCGTGGGGTTCCGGAGTAGGGACAATCTGTCCCGCTGTCGGAAGACAGTGTCCTGTCTTCTTGGACAGATACCCGACCTCCCAAAGTTTCGTGATATCCTTCTCCTAGACGGTAGATGCCATCTACTTGCCTCCAGCTCCGGATCCGGACATTTTTGGAATGCCTTGGTGGGGGGAGAAGGCGAATGCTTGGGCGCTGGATCTCGAGCGAAAGAGAGTAGGCGGAAGAAGAAGAAGGCGTGGGTGAAAAAGGGGAATCCTTGTCTCTTTATAAAGGCAGCAGAAATCATGCGCCTCCCCACTTGCCCTAGAAACTCGCTTATTCTCCAAGCGCCATGCTCATGGCGCGGTTGGGTTACCCACACCCGTATTCATGAGAATCTCGTGATAAGGGGACACGATCTCTGCTTCGAAAAGATGTGCCAATAAAACCGCCTCGCAAGACGTGTACTTGCAGGTTGAGAAAACAGTTCGAATAATGTCCGGGCCACGGCGTGATGTCACGCTATGGAAAAGTTGTCAGCAGATTAGACTCGTGGAATATTATACTCTCTATGGTGGTATGTGGAATTTGTTTTGCAGAGACGGACACGATTCTTGTGTTCAAGATCTACTTTGGAGTATTCGGAGAAGGAACCCGCCTTGCAATGTTGAAGACAATCTGCGCGCCAGACTCATTGTCATTGAAGCCTCGTTCAGGGGCTACTGAGGGAGTCCTGGATTAGGGGATCCTCGAACTGCCGGACTATATGCTTATGTTGGACTGTTGGACTATGAAGATACAATATTGAAGACTTCGTCCCATGTCCGGGTGGGACTCTCCTTTGCTTCGAAGGCAAGCTTGGCAATTTGGATATGTAGATTCCCTTCTCTCTAACTGACTCTATAACCCTAGCCCCCTCCGGTGTCTATATAAACCGGAGGTTTTAGTCCGTAGGACAAGAAGAACAATTATAATCATAGGCTAGCCTCTAGGGTTTAGCCTCTACGATCTCGTGGTAGATCAACTCTTGTAATACTCATATCATCAAGATCAATCAAGCAGGAAGTAGAGTATTACCTCCATAGAGGGGGCCCGAACCAGGGTAAACATCGTGTCCCCCGCCTCCTGTTACCATTAGCCTTAGACACGCAGTTCGGGACCCCCTACCCGAGATCCGCCGGTTTTGACACCGACAGGGGGCACCCCAAGACACACAAGTTGGTCATTGATCTTTAGCTGTGTGCGGTGCCCCCCTCCACCATAATCCACCTCGGTCATATCGTAGCGGTGCTTAGGTGAAGCCCTGCGTCGGTAGCTTCATCAACACCGTCATCGCACCGTCGTGTTGACGAAACTCTCCCTCGAAGCTCTACTAGATCGTGAGTTCGTGGGACATCACCGAGCTGAATGTGTGCAGATCGCGAAGGTGTCGTACGTTCAGTACTAGGATCAGTTGATCGTGAAGACGTGTGACTACATCAACCGTGTTGTCATAATGCTTCCGCTTACGGTTTACGAGGGTACATGGACGACACTATCCCCTCTCGTTGCTATGCATCACCATGATCTTGCGTGTGTGTAGGAATTTTTTTGAAATTACTACGTTCGCTGACAGAACTACTAGAACAACGTTGGGGTGGAAGATCATAGTGAAAATGAGAGCAGGTTCTGCTATTTCCATCACAATTCGTGCACCAACTTTCAGTCTGTAACACTTGAGAAACTTTATCCAAGTTCAGCCATAAAAAGCAGCGATCTTCTTCGTTCATGAACCCAACTCGAAACTTATATCCATGGCTTGTCTTCAATGTGACCATTAAACTATTGTATTCAGTTATGGCAAGGCCGACCATCTGGAGTACATGTGTTCCGACAAAGTAAGGAATGCACTGCAGGAAAAATAATATGAGAACACAATGTATTCTCTATCCAAATCCAGAAATAATTTCCTCCTTCACGTCAATGTTGACCATGGTACTAGTACCTTTTATCCAAATATAGCAATCCAAATTTCCAAATTAGGCGACAATATGTTAAAAAACCACCCTCCCGGATAGAAAAGAGGATTCTAGGAACACACTATGCACGTTTTAAAATCATGTGTTAGGATGAGAAGGAACAAGTGTGGCGTCTCGCCGAGGGTGTAGAAACCTATAGAGTCCTCGCACTTCGGGCACTTCAAATGAAACATGGTACATTTAGTAGGAAGAAATGCATCAATGACGGCGGCTTCCATCCTAGGATTACCCGCTACCAAGGGACTTGGATTTATCAGGGATGGATGAAGAATTCGTACCTGGTTCTCCATGAGAAAACCCTATGCAATCGCCGAGAGGGGGTTTCTCTAAACAAGTAGATGAGGGAGAAGGGGATTCAGGCCCAGTGAGAGAGAGGGGGGGTTTTCTCTGAACAAGAAAACGAGGGAGAAGGGGATTCAGGCCCAGTGAAATATTGCCACTTCGTCCGTCCAGCTTACTGCTAAAGCTAGAAAGGTGATTTTTTTGTGATTTGATGGCTCATTGGGAATTACTACGGCGCTACGACCGAGGTGAGTCTACCATGTAGTTGTGCACTCTAATTTGGTGCATGGCACATGGACCCCATTGCCAGATGCCCCACATATCAGCGAAAGGAAGTAGAAAGGCAGGAGTAACTAGTTCCACATAAATATATTTTTGAAAGAGAGATACTCCCTCTGTAAAGAAATGTAAAAATCTTTTATATCACAACTTTATACATAAGAAAAATCAAGGGGAATATACATAACATAATATGGGGGTTCAACTGAGAATATAATACTCAGACAGGCTCATGGTTCTAGACTTTGGGCCACAGGCCGATTGGCATGTATGTTTGGCGGCCCATGTGTTCTACCTCAGCGTATTTCATATTGCAAGCGATCGGTATGGCGCAGGTTTTAGATGCTGTGACAAGGCGAATACAGAAAATTGAATAAAGCATGGCAGCTGTTAGAATGAAATCGAATGACAGTTCCTAACCAGCAATTAGAGTTGCAATTCTATGAACAATATCCTACGTGATAAATAATAATATAGTACTACTTATACACACATGATACTAGTTTGACCATGCAATTGATAACCCACAAGTATAGGGGATCGTTTGTAGCATTCTTTGATAAATAAGAGTGTCTAACCCAATGAGGAGCTAAAGGCAGAACAATTATTCCCTCAAGTTCTATCGACCACCAAAACAACTCTACGCACACTTGACGTTTGCTTTACCTAGAACAAGTATGAAGCTATTTTGCAAGAACAAAACTGCGGGTACTTTGCGAGAATAAAACTATGAATAAATTGCAAGGTAATAAAAGTGGATAGCTTTTGTCAACAATAAAGTCATTTGTCACTACGCAATCGATAACAAGTACCGGTAATCATTCTTGCAATTTTATATGAGGGAGAGGCATGAGCTAACATACTTTCTCTACTTGGATCATATGCACTTATGATTGGACCCCTAGCAAGCATCCGCAACTACTAAAGATCATTAAGGTCGTGAAACCCAACCATAGCATTAAGTATCAAGTCCTCTTTACTCCCATACGCCATAACCCACTTATCCGCGTTTGTGCTGCTGTCATCCCCCGCAACACTATGAATAAGCAAACCATGAACATATTGCAACGCCCTACAGCAGGGGCCCCTCATGTTTGCACGAGACGGAGGGTACCGTAGGACAGCACCATAAATAAAATATACAATCATACAAACCAAGATCACGATTAACCCATAGGACAAAATGGATCTACTCAAACATCATAGGATAACCATAGATCATTGGGAAATAATATATGGAGTTGAGCACCATGTTTAAGTAGAGATTACAGCGAGGAGAAGGGGTACTACACCACTGCGTAGAGGGGGAGAAAGTTGGTGTTGATGGTAGCAAGGTTGTTGATGTACATCGTCGTCACGATCCTAGCCCCGGCGGCACTCCTGCGCCACCGGGAGAAAGGGGAAGAGAGCCCCCCTCCTTCTTCTTCTTCCTTGGCCTCCCCCCTAGATGGGAGGAGGGTTACCCTTCTGGTCCATGATCTCCATGGCGGCGGAGAGCCAAGATCCCCTCCGAGATTGGATCTCCCTCTCTGTTGTCTTCTGTTTCGCGCTCCCTAGATCTGGCCTTTCACGGTTTCTTAAATACCTGGAGATCTGTAACTCCGATTATGCTGAAATTTCTACACGATTTTTTTTCATAAATTATCTTTCTTGCACAAGAAAAAGGGCTCCAATCGACGTTAGAGGAGGGCATGATACACCAGGGCGCACCTGGGCCCTAGTGGCGCACCCTGGTGGGGTTGTGGAGGCCTCGGGCCTCAGTTTATGTTGACTCCACCTCCTAAAATACATAAATATTCCAAAATAATTCTCCATAGATTTTTATCGTGTTTGGACTTTGTTTGATATGGATTTTCTGCAAAACAAAAACATGCAACAAACATGAACTGGCACTGGGCAATGGATCAATAGGTTAGTCCAATAAATCATATAAAAAGTTGCCAAAAGTATGTGAAAGGTGTATAACATTGGCATCAAACAATCAAAAATTATAGATACGACAGAGAGGTATCAACATCCCCAAGCTTAATTCATGCTCATCCTCGAGTAGGTAAATGATAAAAGAGATAATTCTTTATGTGGAATGCTACCTAGAATAAACTTGATCATATATCTAGTCATGGCATGAATATTAAGGCATAAGTGATTCAAAGCAATAGTCTATAATTTGACATAAAGATATCAATACTCAGGCATCCCAATAAACAATCATGTCTTTCAAAATATCAACGCTAAAGAAAGCTATCCCTACAAAATTATATAGTCTTGTCATGGTCTATCTTCTTAACATAAAGTATTTATCATGCACAACCCTGATGACAAGCCGAGCAATTAGTTCATACCTTTTAATGCGCTTTAGCTTTTTCAACCCTCATGCAATACATGAGTGCAAGCCATGAATATAGAACTACAGGTGGAATAGAGTATGATGATAGGGGTAAATATAAAGAAGACAAAAAGTAAGAAAGTTTCACATCGACGCGGCGAACCAACGGGCTATGGAGATGCCCAGCAATTGATGTCAACGTGAGGAGTAGGGATTGCCATGCAACGAATGCACTAAGAGCTATAAGTGTATGAAAGCTCCATATGAAAACTAAGTGGGTGTGCATCTAATCCTATAATGAAATATTCCCACTAATGAAATATTCCCACTAGTATATGAAAGTGACAACATATGAGACTCTCCATATGAAAAACATGGTGCTACTTTGAAGTACAAGTGTGGTAAAGGATACTAACAATGCCCCGTCTCTCTTTCTTTATTTTTTCTTTTTCTCTTTTTTTCTTTTTCTTTTTCTTTTTCTTTTTTCTCCCCCCTTTTTTTGCTTGTTCTTTTTCTTCCCTTTTTTTCTCTGATTGTCCGGAGTCTCATCCCGACTTGTGGGGGAATCATAGTCTCCATCATCCTTTCCTCACTCGGGCATTACTCTAAAAATGATGATCATCAGACTTCTATTTACTTATAACTCAGAAGGAATAAAAATTACAACTCGATACCTATAACAAAATACGACTCTATATGAATGCCTCTGGCAGTGTACCAGGAGGTGTAATGATCTAGCGTAACATGTATGAAAAATGATGAACGGTGGCTGAGCCACAATTACTATGCCAGCTATATGATCATGCAAAGCACTTTGACAATGAATGCTCAAGTCATCAAAATGGAAGTGGTGGAAGTTTCATGGCAATATATCTCGGAATGGATATGGAAAATCCATAATAGGTAGGTGTTGGGGATATGACTATTGGATATGACCCGCCCAAGAGGGGCCGGGTCATGCCACTGACGACTCAATAATGAAGATGGCGGGTCATGAAGCAAGACTATTGAAGGCTCAAGACCCTAAGGCAGCTTGAGGCCCAAGAGGATGAACTGCCATATGTTTAACTTGTATTGTAAGGCAAGCTTAGTTAGTCGCCGAGCTGGACACTTACGTATGAGCCAACCAGGACTCTATAAGCCACCGGGCATCAACCTTTGTATATAAAGGGGTGACCCGGCGGCGAGTTAAGGCAAGAAACAACAGATCGAGAACTAGGTCAAGCGTATTCGCCCAGGTAATCAAAACCCAAGTAACACAACCAAAAGCAGGAGTAGGCTTTTACCTCATTGAGAGGGGCCGAACCTGGGTAAAAACTCTTTGTGTCCTTTGTCCCGTTTAACCCTTCAAGCTAACCTAAGCGGCGATGGATCCACACCTAAGTCCTCTTGCTAGGGAATCTGCCGTGTTAAGTCCACGACAATTGGTGCCCATCATGGGGCCCGTGCATCGTGGTTTCGAGTTCTTGAAGGGAAACTTCGCAGGGATCAACGGATACGCCGTGGGTCGGATGACTAAGAGTCACCGTGGCAAGCTCTACATCGACGGCGCATGTTGGGGCCCCGAGGCCGGCTCAATTGAGTATGGGTATCGGATCCCCTTTGGGGGAATTCATGTCTTCATCGGCAAGCTCGACGGGTCGGAAGCTGAGCCAGACACCTGCACCGACATCGTCGAGACGCTCAGCACGTGCGATCCGCCAAGATTCAAGCCGCCCCGAAGCGTGTCTTTGTTGGTTTTACTCAAGGAGTGGATCTTGAGGGAGGATCTATGTCCGATGGAGAGACGACCGTCTACTCAGGCGATGAGTCCTCAACCGGCGAGACCAATTCCATGTACCAAGTGCAAGATGATATTCTTGGGGGCTGTTCCGATGGCGACAGTATTCCAGACTCCTATGAGCCACCCAACTAGGCCGCGATCCTCATGGCCGGTACGTAGCCGGAGCAGAATTCTTCTACTGCAGTAGCAATGATCTCCGGTTCAGCAACTGCTATGGCAACCAGGGTAGGAGGCCCTGTCCGCCTACCGGCTCAGGTTTTATCTGAACTTTTGGAGGCTCTGGCAAATTTGCTGATGGTGGAGGTAACCCTGGCGAATCAAGTGCAACATAATGTGGAAGTTTCAAAGTTATGTGATGAGATAACTCAAGCTAAGGAGGATCTTAACATTGAGAACACCCGGATGGTGACAGAGCGAGCTACCTTGGAGCGGGAAGCAGAGTGGATTCAAGCAGAAAACTTTTGTTTGAGCTTGGACTGGAATGCATCAAACGTTGTTTTTAACAGTTGGCATATGAGTTGTTTGCCTCTAGTGTACAATGTATGAAACCTTTTCGATACGCCCGGGGTGGGAAACAATAACCCGCCCGTTGTGGATCGGGCCGTTGATGCACCTGTAGCTGGAGCGTTGGTTCAACCACGTACTGCAGACCCCCCACGTTTGAACTTGACTCCTCCTCAGCATGTTCCGACGCCATGGGGTCATTATTCTAACCCTCTAGACAATATGATAGCTACGGCTACCCGATTGGAGGCTCTCCTAGTTCAAGATGAGTCACCAGCTGCGATGGAAATACGGCGAGCCCGAGAGCTTCTTCAGACGGCGGTGGCTCAACAGGCAGCTTATTGATATAGTCCTGAGCAGATTCACTCAACCCCGCGTCCAAGACGGAGTTATAGCAGGCACATCGATTCATCGGCTGTATCAAGCAGTGAGCGGCACCACAACCAACCTCGTAGGCCTGACCCGCCGCGCGCTGGTAATGATTCTCAGGCTTTAGTGGACCAGGGCAGAGCGCGGCGTGAGGCTGAGCTGGCGGCTCAGCCACAATCTTCGGCTTACCTGTCAGCGTCTCTGGAGGTAGGTGTGACCTCCAGAACCCTTGGCGTGCCATGTTTAGGGCCGGCTCTATGTAACGAGTGCTTGCCTAAGGACTTCAAGGGCCCTCGCAAGGTGCCTAATTACACGGCGGATCAACCACCAGAAACTTGGATTGAGAGTTATGAGATGGCTATGGAGGTGCTGGATGTTAGCGATGCTGCATGTGCTAAGTACTTCACCATGATGTTAGATGGGCTGGTGCATACTTAGCTGAAAGTATTGCCTGCTAACTCCATCAAATCATGGGCTGGATGAAGGCATGTTTTATTCAAAATTTTAAAGACACATGCAAACACCCTATGTCCATTCTAGACTTAGATTCTTATGTCCAAGGAGAAGGCGAGTCAACAACCAATTGGGTACGCCAGATCTCGGCTGTTATCCATTCATTAGACGGTATCAACGCCGGCTCAGTCGTCCTGATGCTGGAGAAGACACTACAAAAAAAAATGCATCCGTGACATTTTGGGCCGAACAATTTTTTTCTGTCATACTTATGACACTTCTATGACGATAATTGTGACAAGACCCGGTATCATCATAGATGTGGTGGGATCCTACTTCTATGACAAAAAATCATGACAGAAAATGGGATTTTCGTCCTTGGCGGGCCAGAGACGCGGCTGCATGACATTCTTTGGGCCGTCCATGATGGAAAAAACCTTGGTAGAAGAGAGGGCAAGGAAAATATCGGGGAGTTCCCGGTTATGGTTGGTGGTTGGGGGCCGAGCAATGCGCGTTTCTCTCGTACCGTACACGTGTGGGCGCGAGTCGTTGGGCTCTAACTGAACTCGAGTGAGGCGTCGCCTAACTGAACTCGAGCGATTGCACTACAGGCTATGCGTTACTGAACCCAAGCTATCGAGCGATTCCTTCGCTACTGCTGCTAACTGAAGCCAATCGATGTTGCCTCTCGATGAACAGTGAGCATTGCTGGAAGGGTTTGGATGAACAGTTCCCGGTGGGGGTGCATGAATAGGACCCTGTGTTATTGCCTCTGGATGAACAGGACCCTGATCGAGCCGGTTGGGGCTGGATGAACTGGACCCTGTGGATGGCTGGATGAACAGGATGACCCCGTGGAGGGCTGGATGAACAGTAGCCCGTGGAGGGGTGGTTGAACAGTATCCCGAGGAGAGGGCTGGTTGAACAGTAGCCGGTGGAGTAAGCGCGCGGTGGAGGCTGGATGAACAGGAGCCCGTGGATGAACAGTCACAGGTGGAGGCTGGAGGAGGTTGACGGTGGATGAACAGTAGCCTGTGGAGGCTGGAGGAGGTCGACAGTGGAGATGAACAGTATCTCGTGGAGTCCCGTTTTGTGGTATGCCACACCACTCCTGATGAACAGGACCCCCATTTTGACCGTAACGCTCCAACACAAGTCTGTTTCCTCCGTTTTACGGTACGCCACACCCCTCCCGATCAACAAGACCCCGTTTCAACCGTAGGAGGTCCAACAGAAGTCCGTTTCCTCCATTTTGCGGTATGCTAGACCCCTCCCGATGAACAAGATCCCGTTTCGACCGTGGCCAGTCGAACACAAGGTCGTTTCCTCCGTTCTGCGGTACGCCAGGCCTCGTTTCCATCGGATGTTCCGTCCAAGCCCTCCTGATGACCACGACGACGCATTCCGTTCCGACCCAGCCGGTTGGCTCCCCATGAACACGACGACGACGCAGTTTCTCTGTTTTGACCCAGCCATGTACACGAGCCATGGCTGTATGTATGCGCGAGTAGGCGTTCGAGACCCTGCCCGTATGTACGTACGAGGCCGTATTTTATTTCTTGCACCTTGGCCACTATACATACATGTACATGCTACGTGCGCGCCTCTACTACTACATGTGACCTTCCTTACATGGCCATGGTTCATCGCTGCAGCCTGCAAACAGACCGATCGTATGCACGTACACGTTCGTGACCAGAATGATAACACTATGTACACTTTGACCAGGTGGGTCCTGACTGTCAAGCACTTCCTTGCGTGCGAGGATGTAGCTAGTGGGTCCCAACAGTCAGGGGGGGTGAATCGTTTTTTTTTGCCCGGACGCACTTCCTTGCATGAGAAGATGTAGCTGGTGGGTCCCAGCACTCAGGGGGGGAACATTTTTTTCGTGAAATATGGTGGCCCGCATAATAAGGAGGCACTTCCTTGCTGCGGCCGTGGACCTAGCTGTCAGCCTCTCCATGTATAGTGCTCTTCCTATGGAATTCGTTCCTTGACCATGTTGACCACGCCGCACAGAGAGGACCAGGGCGGTGGACAACAGAGAGGCCTGGGAAGGGGATGACATGGAGCCGGGGAAGACGCGGTAGTGGATGCCCATGCGGAGAGGAGTACGAGGGTTCACTAGTTCGGCTTCAGTGTGAGGCTACCGTCGCTGCAGAATAACAGGGGGTGTGGGTGAGTGGAGGGATGGCCTGGCTAGCGGTTGGAGTAGTAGGGGGTGGTGAGGCCTCCGCAGCAGCACAGCCGGCCACGAGAGGCAGGAGCAGGTGGCACGACCGGCGCTGCTTTGGGCGGCTAGAGCAAGAAGACCAGAGGTTGAAGAAGCACTACGACCGTTGGATGGACATCGTACGGTCACTGGAGCTAGAATCGTTCATATTGACTAAGTTGAAAAAATCCTCCGTCCCCGTCAACTTAGTAGGCCCACAAGTCAGCCTCGCACTATGCTGGGTCCCAGCTAGCAGGGAGTGTATTCATTTTTTTATGCGTAATAAGGAGGCACTTCCTTGCGTGCGAAGATATAGCTGGTGGGTCCGACCTGTCAGCGGGGGGGATGTTTTTTTTTGCAAAATACAGAGGCCCTTCCGGTGGGTCCCAGATGTCAGCTTGAGGAATCATTATTTTGCGCGTAATAAGGAGGCATCTCCACGTACAGCCCACTTCCGATGGAAGTCGTTCCTTGACTACCATGCCGCGCCGAGAGCACAATGGCGGTGGACGACGACGAGGGCTAGGTAGGGGACGGCGCAGAGCCGGGGAACACGTGGTAGTGGATGCCCACGCAGAGAGTAGTACGAGGGTTCACTGGTTCGGCTGCGATGTGAGCCTGCCGTCACCGCAGGGCTTGGCTAGCGGTGGGAGTAGTAGGGGGAGGTGAGGCCTCAACGACAACACAGCCGGCCACTGGAGGCAGGAGCAGGCAGTCTCGCCAGCGCTTGTTTGGGCGACTGGTGCAAGAAGAGCAGCGATTGAAGAAGCAGCTGGACTGTTCGACTCAAATCCAACGGTTACTGCTGCTAGAATCGATTGTTGACTAAGTTGATGAGCCCTGCATACGAGTCAACTTTGTAGGCCCACGGGTTAGCCTCCCACCCGGTGCACCCCAGATGTCAGTGGGAGGAATCATTTTTTTGCTTAATAAGGAGGTAGTTGATTGCGTGTGGCCAGGCCAGCAGAGGGAGTAGGGTGGGCCGGTGAAGCCTGTGCGGAATCACAACGGGCCACAAGAGGAGGGAGCAAACAGCCCCGTCGGCACTAGTTTAGGCGGCTGGAGTAGGAAGATCAGAGATTGAAGAAGCACGTCGGCCGTTGGATGGAAATCCAACAGTCACTGCTGCTAGAATCGTGAGTTGACTGACAAAGCCTTGCGTAAACAAGTCAGCCTCGAAATATGTGGTGTGTACAGCCCATTTGCTATTATTTTTATAATTTTTACTCATTTTCTAATTCATATGGATAAAGTGTTGTCACAACCTGGTTTTTCCCTCTTTTCTTTGCCTGGTTTTCAGTTGAGTTGGTTTTGAATTTGGAGTTTTGGATCACTTCATTTGGACTTAACCACTTGGGTATCCCTTGACTTTCACCCAAGTACTCCGTCTCCTCCTCAAAACCATCATTTCACCTCTGACTCAACTCAAAATATTGCTTGCAATATTTTTCTTAAAAGAAAAACATTCATTTTGCCATCCAAAACCCTAGCTAGCCCTTTGTGCTCCAAAGCAACCATAATTTTCCTTGCCCCAAAAATCCTGAGAAAAATCCCAATTATTCTTTGAACCCTAGGGCACCTTTATGAGCAAAAATATTTCATCACTCTTTGGAATATTTTGGCTACAGAAAATAAATTCATTTCTGGACATAAATGGTAGTTTCTACAGCAACTACCATTTTACTAGCTCCATTGTAGCTGGTTTTTCTTGTACCGATTTACCTTAGTAAGTGTAAGCAAGCCTCCAAAGCTCAGCCCTTAACTCCCAGTGGTTTGACTACAGTAAAACTCCAAAGTTACTGTCCAGAAACTTGCTAGCAGTATAAATCCATTTCTACTGCTCCTGGATCCAAGCCCAACCATGGTAACACTCCAAACTACCAAGGACTACACGCCAGACATCAAGTTAGCGCTTAGGGTGGCCTGATGTCACGGTTCACGCGGTGACCGCGTTCGTCCGGGCATGCTGGCATGCAAAACACGCGCTCTGCGTGCCGCCTAGCGCTCTGTTGAGCGCGTGCTCGCTTCCCAACCTGCCCGAGCATGCCAAGCCTCGCCACCATCCCTGTCTCCACCCCCTTAACTCCCACTGGCACTCGCCGATGCCGGAGCTCGCCGCAGCGGGCACGGGCACGGTCCAACCAACAACACAGTGCGTGGCGTACTGTGCTCGTCATCTTCCCCCTTGCCCCTGTGCTCGTCTGTGCCCGCCTATATTTCCTGCGTGACCTTCATCGTCTTCCCCCTCTCTCTCCGGTGCCGTTCGTCACTGAGCGTCGTGGATAGGTGTCCTCCAGCGGAGCTCAAACCCCTCAAGCTGCCTGCCTATAAATGTTGCCACTCCAGCCCTCCTTGAGCAGCCGCAGCTACTCCCACACCCTCCACAAACTAGTAGAAGCCGCAGCCTAGTCGGGGAGGCCGCGGGCTGCTATCCCGAAGCCCGAGCTCGTCGGCGATCCCCTCTGGATCGCCCCTGCAGCTCCGACCCCTCCCAGGCCAGGGCGACCCTGCCAGGGCCTCCGCCACTCTTCGGTGAAGCCGTTCTGCCCCGCTGGAGCCCCTGGAGACACCCCGAGCCGCCGCCGTCTTCGTCTCCGACGACCTCTACCCTCTGCCTCCGCTGGAGAGGCCGTTTCCGACGCCGTCCGGTCATCTCTAGCCACGCTACGGGTACGGGCAGGTGTGCCATCTTCTTCTCCTTCGACCCCCCTTCTCGTTTGACCCCAAGAACCCTCGTCGACGGCGTGTGCTCCGGCGAAGCTCCGCCTCCCTCTGTTTCCCTCTCCCCCTCCTCCTGGCCTCACTAGCGGGGCCCGCTAGTCAGCTACTCAGTACGCGTGCGAAGCGGTACGAGTGGAGGCGCCCTTGGCTTTTACGCCTTCGACGTAACCCCCCAGTATATTTATTTTTATTTCAAATTCATTTAAATCCAGGAAACTTCAAACAGCCATAACTTTTTATCTATAAGTCCAAATGCATTGATTCTTTTTGCATTGTGTTCTTTGTCCAAAAATCTAACAGCACCCAAAAGATGGGATTTTTGCTTGCTGTCTAGATTTTCTGGTAATTTTCAGAAGGTTTCTTGATGTTTTCTTTTTGTGGTTTTATTTATTTTCAGAAGAGCAAGCTTGTCTTGAGGATCACCAGGAGATTTGTGAACCTCATCAGCACTAAGGCAAGCCACATCAAAATTTTCATAGTGCCACTTCAATATTTGTTATTTTCCTACTTGAACTGATGATTATTCATGCATTTAAATAATTATTATGATAATTATATTCTGCTAGATTCTTGTCATGTTAAATATGCTTGATTTATAGAAAGTTTGATATGAATCTTGCTGATAAGCTAACAAGAACTTAGATATGAGTAATGATAAAGTGATATGGTCATGGAGGTTAATAATTAGTTTAATTATTATTCTTGCATGATGAAAAATGATGATTGCTAGAAATGGTTCTGGTTTAAGTGAGGTTTGATCTTAACTAGAGAAGTATTTTGAGTTGATGATGGCTCCGTGGGAGCGTAGTTGATTTAGTTATTTTGATGGTTATGTGATGCATAGCATGGCATTATGACACCGGTTACCTTCACTTTAAGTTGAACCTGATAAATAACTCAACTTGAATATGTTGTTGACCGGGTCATGGTGCTGCCGAAACGAGTTTTTCCCAGTGCAACCACATTTGCCGATATGGGACGGCCTTAATGCGTTTCATTGTCGTGCCTCTGATTGGTGCCTCCATCTAGGGAAGGTTATGGGCGTGCTGTACCCTGGCCCGGTAAGCAGGCATAACCTTGTGTGCCCATTGATGAGTTAAGTGTTTGGGTCCCAGAGTGGATCGTTGCCACGATGGTGGTTTGAGGTGTCTTAACGTAGACATGGGGCCACCCAGGACTAGCCCTATGGGGATTGAGTCGGAGTGGCCAGGAGAGTGTCATGACAATGAAGTGGTTTCGTCGGAATGTCGTTGGTCCACCCGAATGGGAGTGCGAGGCCATGGGTTCCGTAGTGTGGGTCCAGTGTGCTACCTCTGCAGAGTGTATCAATCTATCGATAGTCGAGTCCATGGTCACAGACACGCTCGAAAGTAGGGTACACCATGGGTCAACACTTAATAAATTTGCACAGTAAGATTTGCACTGAGATAATGGCAGTGAGGCCATCGTGTTGAGTTAGACCAGGTGTGGTCTGGTTGTGATCACCGTAAGGATCACGGTTTGAGACCAAGTGTTGGTCAGGGTTGTGATCGCCGTAAGGATCATGAAATTGTTGTTGAGTTCTTCATGTTTGTGGTCTGGAAATGATCACGTTCGGTAAGCTAGTCCATGGGATGAGTACTACTTGAGCATATTCATAGCATGTTGGATATATTGTTGCATGATTATTAATTGGTTAAGTATCATGATATTGTTTGTCATTATGTTTATGCTTGTTGTGAGCTTGCAAGTACATTCAATGTACTGACCAGGCATGTCATGCCAGATTTCAGGAAAGTCTCGTTGGAAAGGAGAGCTGTCCGAGTCTAGATCGTGTCCACATCGGTGTCCCTGTGCTATGGAGTCCTGCTACGACGTTGTTCCGTTGCTGCGTAGCTGTCATGATCGAAGCCCCTTTATGTTTACTAAATAATGTACATATTGTTCAGCCGCACTGTGTGTGTCGCTTGGCCTCCCTAACTGTTGTAATATGAACTATGCTCCGCTAGCATGAATAAAGTGGTTGTTTTTCTGTACCAAGTTGTTGTGTGTTGCCAGAAGACAAGGTCTCTGGGCTGGCAATGCAGGGTAAACCGATCGCTCTGAGCCGGGGTGCCACAACGCTTGGTATCATAGCCGTGCTGACTGTAGGCCACACTAGACTACGTCGAGTTAACTGGACATTAGATACGAGTTGTAATTGAGTGTCAGTAGCCTATTGTAGCTGGTTGTTGCATTGCATGCACATATTTTTATTTTTATGCTAACATGCTAATGGTTGTGAGTGTAGATGGCTCCGGTGCTGTATCCGTGCCAGTTGCAGCTGATGTCGTACACGTCGCCGCATCTCCTTCGTAACGTGTGGCATCGGCTGCTATCGTGTGTACCGCGAGCGTCTTGCTGACTCAGTGTATGAGTATCACGCCATGGTTACTCTGCGTACCAGTTCCGATTCCAGCTCTTACACTCATACTTTTCGAAGCGGGTACGCTTCTACCGCTTCTCAGGCTGTCCAGTTTGCTACATTCGAGGTACTCGTTGAGCTCCATTACAGCGAGGTCCGGATGCAGAACCACCCAGGTTTCCACTACTATCCTTCTCTCCACGATAATGGTTGTGTACGTTTCCCTGTCATTGATCCAGAGTCTGATAGTGTAGCTAGCCACCTTTCTCGCTATATCACTTCTAGCTATCTTCTGATCTACGAGATGGCTCATGAGCTGAATCATGCCCGTACTACTTTAGCCTCTGCTTTAGTCTCTGCTAGCTCAGCCACTACTCCACCATCTGTAGGATTTACTCCCTATATTCCTACCAGTTCTAGATCCCCTGTTTCCCCGGTTACTCCTCTGAGTAGCTCGGGCACCGCGACTGTGAGTCCAGTTAGTGCTCCTGCTGAGTGGGTTTCACTCCTCGCCACTCCTATAGCCCCGATGACTCACCCTCCACCTGCCCTAGAGGGAGAGCCCTCGAGGCAGCGTCATCGTGTCACTTTTAACCCGGAGGTCTCAGTTAACCCCGTCAGTTCAGGATCCGAGTCCGCTTTAGGAGAGGACCCCGCAGCACCAGCAGAGCAGTAGAGCTTCCGAGTATTCGCAGTCGTCAGGATGGAGTATGGATGTAGTCATACGAGTTATGATGTTTCATGTATGAGGGTAGTTGGACCTGGCATGTTGTTATCTTTCATGTACGAGTCTATGTATAATTATGTTGGACTTTATTTTATTCGCCATATTTTCTTCGCCATTCTGGTTTTACTCGGATTTTGTTGCTGGCTTCTCCCCAACTTATTTTGAATGCTTCTCATCTCGGTTGCGTTGCCTTGGGAAAATAATCATATTAGGATGATGCAGGGAGGCTGCAGTAGCAACGTTCGCAAGGGTTCTCCTGTTTGTCGTTCCGCACGACAGGCAGGGCACTCACCCGAGCCGTACGTTCCACCACCGCCTGCACCGCCAAATCCACCCTCCACCGAGTAAATTCCACGTACGTTTGAGGAAAGATGAAATAATGATCTGATGGAAATATTCAGAAGTATTCAAGCTGTGGTTGGAAAGAATGGAAAACCAGCCCGGTCATCACTCCAAGCTATCTGATTTTCAAAGGACTAAGCCTCCCAGTTTCAGTCAGGCCATTGATCCCTTGGATGCAGATGATTGGTTGAGAACTATGGAAAAGAAGCTTGAGGTTGCCCGAACTAATGAAGGGGATAAAGTTCCATTTGTAACACATTATCTTGAAGGCGCTACTGCCATATGGTGGGAAAATGAAAAAGTCATGTGGACTGCTGATGAGGAAATTACCTGGTCAAGATTAAGGAATGATTCCAGAAATATCACATCCCTACGGGAATTATGAAGACTAAGCAGCATGAATTTCTCGCGCTCCTCCAAGGAAGTCAGTCTCTGGGAGAATATTTGCAGAAATTCAATCATCTGTCACGTTACTCTCAATATGATGTGGCCACTGAGGAAAGAAAGATGGACAGGTTTCTTCGTGGGTTAAACCCGCAACTCCATTGTACTCTCTGTATGTTCGATTTCCCAGACTTCCAAACTTTGGTGAACAAGGCTTTCATTGCTGAAAGGGAACACAAGCTTGTATCAGACGCTAAGCCTGCCAACAATGATCACAAGCGCAAGTTTGAGCCAAGAAAAGAAATGCAACCAGTGCAGAAGGCTCATACCTGGGAGCTGACTCAGGTAGCATACAAGCCCAATTGGCAACAAAATGTTAACAAGACCACCACCCAAGTCAAGAATGACGCGCTCAACCAAATTCTAGAGAATCGTCTGCGTAGCAATTCCTGTTTCAATTGTGGGCAAACTGGACTTTATGCCAAGTAGTGTCCCACGAACAATCGGACCAATACTACATTCAAGCCACAAGTCCATTATATGGAGGCATGCCCAGATCAACACGACCTCACGGGATACATTCATCACATTTCCGCCAATGAAGCCCAAGAGAACCCTTAAGTCATCATTGGTATGTTCCGTGTTAATAACATACCTCTCCGGGCCTTCCCACTCTTTTATTTCTCGGAGTTTTGTTGCCCAAAACAAAATTCCTTGTCCGCTTTTGGGCAAGAATATGCTGGTACAAACCACGGGATCTCTAATCAGATGCAATATAGTCTGCCGTAATCTGGAAGTCAATATCAACAGAGTCCGTTTTCCAACTTCTTTGATACTTATTGAATCCGATAAGTTGGATGTTATCTTGGGTATGAATTGGCTGACTCAGTATCAAGTATGCATAAATTGTGCGAGCCGAGAAGTCAACTTGACCGGCCAAGAGGGACAAACTACAAAATTTATTGCTCGTAGGAGCATACCCTCCAAGGAAATGGTCTTTACAGCAATGGCTGAAATGGAATTAATTCCGGTGGTCCGCGAGTTTCCTGATGTATTCCCAGAAGAACTGCCAGTCATGCCACCTGATCGAGAGCTTGAGTTTGCGATAGATCTTGTGCCCGGAACCACACCAACACACAAGAAGTATTATCAAATGCCGTCATCAAAATTAGTGGAGCTAAAGAAACAGCTTGATGAAATGCTCCAGAAAGGGTATATCCGCCCCAGCTCCTCACCATGGGGATCACCTGCTATTTTCGTGGACAAGAAAGATGGCAGCCTCCGCTTGTGTGTGGATTACTGTCAGCTGAATGATGTCACAATCAAAAACAAATACCCTCTGCCAAGAATTGATGATTTGTTTGATCAGCTTAGTGGGGCCAAGGTATTCTCCAAGATCGATTTACAGACTGGGTATTATCAGCTCAAAATTAAAAAGGAGGATATTCCCAAGACCGCATTCACCACTCGCTATGGTCTCTATGAATATACATTCATGTCTTTTGGCCTCACCAACGCCCCCGCCTTCTTCATGCACATGATGAATAAAGTATTCATGGACTTCCTCGATAAGCTCATGGTCGTCTTCATCGATGATATACTCATTTACTCAAGAAGTGAAGAAGAGCATAAGGAACACCACCGAGCAGTGTTACAATGACTCCGTGAGCATCAGTTATACGCCAAATTCAGTAAATGTGAGTTTTGGCTCAAGAAAGTTGGATTCCTCAGGCATGTGCTATCCGCTAAAGGTATAGCCGTGGACCCAAGCAAGGTAAAGGATGTGCTCGACTGGTTGCCACCCGCAACCGTATCTCAGATCCGGAGTTTTCTTGGATTAGCCGGATATTACCGCTGTTTCATTGAAGGGTTTTCCAAGATTGGTAAACCCATGACAGAGCTGCTCAAAAAGGATAAGAAGTTTGAATGGACCGAGGACTGTGAGAAAAGTTTCACTGAGTTAAAGAAACGACTGACAACTACACCAGTATCAACCCTTCCAGATATCTACCGCAGCTTTGATGTATACTGCGACGCTTCCAGGCAAGGACTGGGATGTGTGCTTATGCAAGATGGCAAGGTAGTAGCTTACACCTCATGATAGCTACGACCCCACGAGGGGAATTATCCCACTCATGATTTGGAAATGGCCGCGGTAGTGCATGCTTTAAAATTTTGGAGACACTACATCATCGGGAAAAGGTGCCAAATTTTTACCGATCACAAAAGCCTCATATATATATTTACTCAGCCGGATTTAAATCTCCGTCAACGAAGATGGCTTGAGTTGGTCAAGGATTATGACCTTGGAATAAATTACCATCCGGGTAAGGCCAATGTGGTTGCTGATGCGCTCAGTCGAAAGCCCGTCGGTTTAAATGTCCTATTGGAATCTTTGCCTCCTGAACTAAAATAAGAGATTGCTCAGCTCAACCTGGTCATAGTTGAGGCTGGCCTTGCCAATATTCTGGAAGTTACCCCTACTCTTGAGGAAGAAATCCGCAAGGCCTAGCCAGGCGACGCCGATCTGCAAAAACATGCCAAGCATTCCGATTTCTCGAAGGATCAGTACGGTACCCTCCGATTTAGGGGAAGGATTTGTGTCCCCAATCAAGCGGATTTAAAGTAGAAGATTCTGTCAGAAGCCCACGAATCCTCATATTCCATTCACCCTGCAGGTACAAAAATGTACGAAGACCTTCCACAAATATTCTAGTGGGATGGAATGAAGAAAGACATTGCTTATTTCATGGCCTGTTGCAACATATGCAACAAAGTAAAGGCAGAACATCATAAGCCAGCCAGACTTCTCCAACCGTTGCCAGTGTCACAATGGAAATGGGATGATGTTTTTATGGATTTTATCACCGGACTACCTAAGACCCGATGGGACAATGATGCGATCTGGGTCATAGTGGACACATTAACCAAGGTAGCCCACTTCCTCCCGATCAGGACCTCATATCGAGCAGATGAGCTTGCATAATTGTATGTGTCCAGAAAAGTCAGTCTGCATGGAGTCCCCCGAACCATTACTTCCAACCGAGGTTCACTTTTTACCTCTGCTTTTTGGTCCTGTCTCCATCGAGCCTTAGGGACGGAGTTGAAGTATAGTACCGCTTATCATCCTCAGACTGATGGATAGACAGAACGAGTAAACCAAATACTCGAGGATATGCTGCGAGCCTGTGTTTTGGCCCAAGGCCCAAAATGGGAAGACTGCTTGTCGTATGCCGAGTTCTCATATAACAATAGCTTCCAGACCAATATAAAGATGTCACTGTATGAAGCTTTGTATGGCCGTAAGTGTCGCACTCCACTAAATTGGTCTCAAACCGGAGATAACCATATTTCCGGAACGGATCTCATGCTGGAAGCCGAAAAGCAAGTCAAGGAAATTAGAGACAGACTGCAGTTGGCCAAATCACGACAAAAAGTTATTATGATGCAAAGCACCGTCAGATCAGCTTTGAACCCGGAGAACATGTCTATCTTTGAGTCACACCTATGAAAGGTATCAAGAGGTTTCAGACTCGTGGAAAATTGGCACCCAGATTTATTGGTCCATTTCCTGTTATGACGAGGGTGGGTGTTGTAGCATATCAGTTGGAGTTGCCCCCTGAATTGCCAGACGTGCACAACGTGTTCCATGTTTCACAATTACCACGGTGCATATCGCCGCCTAAGAAAAAGACCAATTGACAGAAATAGAGCTGGCAAAGGACTTAACATATGAAGAAAGGCCGGTGAAAATCTTGGATCAGATGGAAAGAGTAACTCGCAGTAAAGCACGGAAGTTTTACAAAGTCCAATGGAAGCATCATACCGAGTCAGAATCAACATGGGAATCAGAAGAATATCTAAGGGCCTGTTATCCAGAATGGTTTTCCCAAGCAACCGAATCTCGAGGACGAGATTCATTCTAAGTGGGGGAGGTTTGTGACAACCTGGTTTTTGCCCTCTTTTCTTTGCCTGGTTTTGAGTTGAGTTGGGTTTGAATTTGGAGTTTTGGATCACTTCATTTGGACTTAACCACTTGGGTACCCCTTGACTTTCACCCAAGTGCTCCCTCTCCTCCTCAAAACCATCATTTCACCTATGGATCAACTCAAAATATTGCTTGGAATATATTCATTTTGTCATCCAAAACCCTAGCTAGCCCTTTGTGCTCCAAAGCAACCCTAATTTTTCTTGCCCCAAAAATCCTGAGAAAAATCCCAATTATTCTTTGAACCCTCGGGCACCTTTATGAGCAAAAATATTTCATCACTCTTTGGAATAATTTGGCTACAGAAAATAAATTCATTTCTGGACAGAAATGGTAGTTTCTACAGCAACTACCATTTTACGAGCTCCATTGTAGTTGGTTTTTCTTGTGCCTATTTACCCTAGTAAGTGTAAGCAAGCCTCCAAAGCTCAGCCCTTAACTCCCAGGGGTTTGACCATAGTAAAACTCCAAAGTTACTGTCCAGAAACTTGCTAGTAGTACAAATCCATTTCTACTACACCTGGATCCCAGCCCAACCATGGTAACACTCCAAACTACCAAGGACTACACGCCAGACATCAAGTTAGCGCTTAGGGTGGCCTGTTGTCACGGTTCACACGGTGACTGCGTTCGTCTGGGCGTGCTGGCATGCAAAACACGCGCTCTGCGTGCCGCCTAGCACTCTATTGAGCGCGTGCTCGCTGCCGAGCCTGCCTGAGCATGCTAAGCCTCGCCACCATCCCCGTCTCCACCCCCTTAACTCCCCCTGGCACTCGCCGACGCCGGAGCTTGCCGCAGCGGGCACGGCCAACGACACAGTGCATGGTGCACTGTGCTCGTCGTCTTCCGCCTCGCCCATGTGCTCATCCGCGCCCACCTATAGTTCCTGCGTGACCTTCGTCGTCTTCCCCCTCGCTCACTGGCGCCGTTCGTCGCCGGGCGCCATGGGAAGGTGTCCTCGGGCGGAGCCCGAACCCCTCTCGCCACCCTCCTATAAATGCTGCCACCCTAGCCCTCCTTGAGCACCCGCAGCTACTCTCACACCCTCCAAAAACTAGTAGAAGACGCAGCCCGGCCGGGCAGGCCGTGGGCTGCCGTCCCAAAGCCCGAGCTCATCGGCGATCCCCTCGAGATCGTCCCCGCAACTCCGACCCGTCCCAGGCCAGGGCGACCCTGCCAGGGCCTCCACCACTCTTCGGTGAAGTCGTTCCGCCCTGCTGGAGCCCCTGGAGCCACCCCGAGCCG
This sequence comes from Triticum aestivum, assembly GCF_018294505.1. Classification (NCBI taxonomy): domain Eukaryota; kingdom Viridiplantae; phylum Streptophyta; class Magnoliopsida; order Poales; family Poaceae; genus Triticum; species Triticum aestivum. The sequence goes on from NC_057795.1 coordinate 507,734,524, forward strand.
CCATCGTCTTCGTCTCTGATGACCTCTGCCCTCTGCCTCCGCTGGAGAAGCTGTTTCCGACACTGTCCGGTCACCTCTAGCCACGCTACGGGTACGGGCAGGTGCACCATCTTATTCTCCTTCGATCCCCCCCTCTCGTTTGACCCCAAGAACCCTTGTCGCCGGCGTGTGCTCCGGCGAAGCTCCGCCTCCCTCTGTTTCCCTCTCCCCCTCCTTCTGGCCTAACTAGCGGGGCCCACTAGTCAGCCACTCAGTACGCGCGCGAAGCGGTATGAGTGGAGGCGCCCTGGGCTTTTACGCCTTCGACGTCAGCCCCCCCCCAGTCTGTTTATTTTTATTTCAAATTCATTTAAATCCATGAAACTTCAAACAACCATAACTTCTTATTTATAAGTCCAAATGCATTGATTTGTTTTGCATTGTGTTCTTTGTCCCAAACTCTAACAACACCCAAAAGATGGGATTTTTCCTTGCTGTCTAGATTTTCTGGTAATTTTCAGAAGGTTTCTTGATGTTTTCTTTTTGGGTTTTATTTATTTTTAGAAGAGCAAGCTTGTCTTTAGGATCACCAGGAGATTTGTGAACCTCATCAGCACTAAGGCAAGCCACAACAACATTTTCATAGTGCCACTTCAATATTTGTGATTTTCATACTTGAACTTATGATTATTCATGCATTTAAATAATTATTATGATAATTATATTCTGCTAGATTCTTGTCATGTTAAATATGCTTGATTTACAGAAAGTTTGAAATGAATCTTGCTGATAAGCTAACAAAAACTTAGATATGAGTAATGATAATATGATATGGTCATGGAGGTTAATAATTAGTTTAATTATCATTCTTGCATGATAAAAAATGATGAGATTGCTAGAAATGGTTCTGGTTTAAGTGAGGTTTGATCTTAACTAGAGAAGTATTTTGAGTTGATGATGGCTCCGTGGGAGCGTAGTTGATTTAGTTATTTTCATGGTTATGTGATGCATTTGATAGTGATGCATAGCATGGCATTATGACACCGGTTACTTTCACTATAAGTTGAACCTGATAAATAACTCAACTTGAATATGTTGTTGACCGGGTCATGGTGCCGTTGAAACGAGTTTTTCCCAGTTCAACCACATTTGCCGGTATGGGACGGCCTTAATGCGTTTCATTGTCGTGCCTCTGGTCGGTGCCTCCACATTGCCAGTCCTGATCTGGCCAGTGTTTTTATCATGTCCATCAGGAAAAGGACCTCTCTGTTCTCTTCCTCCTGGGGGCTCCGGGGGCGCCAGCTGTGGTGTTTCTTCAACGGGCATGTGCAAACTCAGGAAGGCCCATCCGAATAGGGTCCGGAAGGGGGACGTCCTCCATATAAAACCACTCCGAAGGCCAGTCTTCGGATGTCCTCTTCGGAGTACCGAACAGGTATCCGGTCCCGGCGGTGCACCATATTTCGGCTCCGCCCACTTGATATATTGACCCCTCTAGAGTACGGTGTATGAGGCAGAATAGCCTCTTCCATAGCTCGAAATAAGCTTCACAGCCCAGAAACAGCTCGCAAAAGGCGACGTAGCCGGCGATATGTAAAATGGAGGCAGGGTGAAGTTATGCAGCTGGAGGCCATAGAACTCCAGGAGCGCGCGGAGGAACGGATGGATTGGAATTGTAAGTCCACTCAGCAAGAAAGGGACAAGGTATACCCGCTCCCCCTTGGATGGGTTGGGAAAACCTCTGCTTGCTCCCCGCCATTGTAGGTGGCTAGTCCGGCTCGGACGGGGACCATGTATGCAGGCGGGAGAAACCCCTGGGTCTACAACTCTACCGATCGGCTGTGGGGAACAGAACACTTCTCCGAATCGCCTGGCTTAGTGCTACGGGAGTGAGAGGAGGAGCTGCGACGGCCGGCCATGATGGAATGGTTTCTTTCGGGCACGCGCTGGTGAATGCTCGCTGAGGATCCTCGTCTCTTTAAATAGACGATTTACTTACATGGTTAGGGTGGCAAATGTAATAATGCCCCAACTTCTCGCATTCGCTTTACACATGGGGATAGCCATTATTACAACACAGAAGCCGAGGAGTGCAACATTGATGGGAAGCCGGACACTGCTCTTTACAACAGGTACTCTAGAGAATTTGGAGAAGAACCCGCCTTGCAATGCCGAAGAACATCTGCACGCTGGACTCATCGTCATTGAAGCCTGGTTCAGGGGCTACTGGGGGAGTTCAGGATTAAGGGGTCCTCGGACAGCCGGACTATATACTTTGGCTGGACTGTTGGACTATGAAGATACAAGAGTGAAGACTTTATCCCATGTCCGGATGGGACTCTCCTTTGCGTGGAAGGAAAGCTTGGAAATTCGGATATGTAGATCTCCTTCTCTGTAACCGACTCTGTGTAACCCTAGCCCCCTCCGGTGTCTATATAAACCAGAGGGTTTAGTCCGTAGGACAACAACAATCATAATCATAGGCTAGCTTCTAGGGTTTAGCCTCTACGATCTCGTGGTAGATCAACTCTTGTAATACTCATATCATCAAGATCAATCAAGCAGGAAGTAGGGTATTACCTCCGTCGAGAGGGCCCGAACCTGGGTAAACATCGTGTCCCCCGCCCCCTGTTAGCCTTAGCCTTAGACGCGCAGTTCGGGACCCCCTACCTGAGATCCACCAGTTTTGACACCGACAATGGCGACCACACTACGCTAGAGAATGCATGGCCATTTGGAAGAAGGATGATGTGACGACGGCTGACTGACTCCTCCCCCACCCTCTCTCTCCCGCACAAAATTACCAATCCCTCTCTCCCCCCCACAAAATTATCAATACCTCAACCCACGATATCCTTCCCCTCTCGTCCATGTTTTTCCAGCTCTCTCATCAAACATCTTGTACCTTCTCCTTCCACGTGTACAGAATCTGGATGCACACGCATCTCACGTATATTACATGTCTCCATCTTTCCCATAGACCTAACTTCTTCCTCTCTCTCTTTATCTCTCTATCTCTCTCCCTCTCTGTCTCATAAGGTTTGTCTCCTACTCTCTTGTCCACATACATACAAGCTTTCCCGCCCTATCTGCTCCATCTTCGCAAGCTTTCTCTACATGTTTCATTCACACGTTGTGTTGGGGATATAAATATTAGGTATGACCCTCCTAGGAGGGTCCGGGTTATACCTATGAGTATTTTGAAGCCCAAGACCAAGGTTGAAGATGGCGGTTCAGTAAGGGCCCAAATCCCAAAGGCGACTTAAGGCCGTAGTGATAAACCGCCATGTATACGTGACTTGCGTTGTAAGACAAGAAATATTAAGAGACCGAGCCGGACACTGTTTATAAGCCGACCGGGACTTTGTAGAGCCGCTGGGCGTCGGCCTCTGTATATAAAGGGACGACCTGGCGGCGGTTGAGGGCAAGTAACATCAACTCGAGAGCTAGGTCAAGCGATTTGCTCCCTGGTTATCGAGACATAAGCAATCCCACTCAAAACTGGACCGCAGGATTTTACCTTCACTGTAAGGGTCCGAACCAGTATAAACCTCGTGTCCTTTGTCCCGATTAACCCCTTCAAGCTTCCTAGTTGCGATGGCTCCACGACTAAGTCCTTTCATTAGGACATCTGTCGTGACAATTCCACGACAGTTGGCGCCCACCATGGGGCCAGCGCACGGTGGATTTGAGTTCTTGAAGGACAACTTCGAAGGGCTCAAGGGATACGCTATGGGCTAAATGACCAAGAGTCATCACGGCAAGCTCTACATCGACGACGTAGGCTGGGGCCCTTCCCAAGGTGATTTGGTGCTCCGGCTCATCCAGGATCAAACTGATGCGCACAAGCTATCCCCACCTTGGGAAGGGCCCTTTGTGGTCAGCAAGAACTTGAACAACGGGTCATATTACCTTATCGATGTTCGAGAGCGCAAAGACTCACGTAAGTCGGAGGAAGAGACATGTCGGTCGTGGAATATAGCTCATCTTCGGCCCTACAACACTTGAGCCATAGGCTCCCCTGATGTACATATTTTCCAATGTATATATTATGATAAATAATAAAGCATGACCTCTGTCCTTTTTTCCTTCCTTCAAGGTAAAATTGTCATTATCATTGTCATTATTTTCTCACGTGATCACTTGGGGGCTGATCACATTTGATCAGTCTTAACCCGTTTGATCTGGTTTTGATCATATTCGAATCTAGCTGTTAAAAATTATGATCACTAGGGGGCTTCCTGTTCAAACATAGGTCGTATTTGAACCAAAGAGAACACAACTGACAGTACTGTTTTGATTGGCACACTGCCGAGCTCACTAGGGGGCTTCTTGATCTTATTCGAATAATAGCTTAACCCCTTTTGCGAATCGACTTTGATCTTATTCGAATCAGAGTCGTTAAAAAACTCTCAAGGTCATTAGGGGGCTTCCTGTTTAAACATAGGTCGTATTCGAACCAAAGAGAACATAGCTGTCGGTACCCTCTTGATCGGCGCAACGCCAAAGCCATTCTGGGCTACATGGTCGTATTCGAATCCTAGCTTAAACCCGGCTGGAACGGTTTACTGATCGTATTCGAATGAGTAGCATTGCAATGTTTTATTCTTTTTTGATTTAAAGTTGTCTTTGGAAACACCCTTTTCAATTGAGAATTTTTCTAAGGTTTACAAGTTTAAGTATGATTGCTGTAACCCGGCTCAATATCGACTGATAAGTCGCCGATCCATAAGCATCATTATACCTTTGAAATTTTTGGGTATCTAAAGACTGGGTTGGCACTGTTACCGACCGAATCATATAAACCGGCGGTGCAAATCTAATAGGTCCTAATCATACGATCATAGTTGTGTTTTTTTACAACAAGCTAATCTATGACTCTTTTTACAATCCTTTTGACCCACCTGGTTTTCAGATGTCAAGGGATTTTTGCAGTCTGTTTTCATATGCAAGACAATTTTTGCAACCTGATCAAGCATACGGTAAGCAGATGAAAAGTAATACGGATGCATACAATACGGCGGCTTAATGGAATTAAGCATTCAAACGTGCGCGATCGCACGGCCAAAATAAAGTTAATTCTATCCTATTACAGGACTCCTTGAATCCAAATAAGTCACATTGTTTTTAGTACACCCCAGGTATGAGCCGCCACGGCAGGTTCGCCTTCATGATTGGCCTGAAGCGTCCGCGTTAGCCCTCTCCGCGCCTTCGCCCTGCTCCCTTTCCTGGAAGGTTGACGATGACCAGTCAATGTTGTTCAAGGCTTCAAATTCAGCTTCAGCATCAACAAGGCTGTTGGGTCAACTTCAGGAGCAAAGGTATGCTTACGGAGTTGGGGAATCAGACTGGTAACTTCATAGTGAGGTGTTGGAATTCTCTGGTTCTCTTCATCATAACCCGCCTGGTATTTGGTAAGATCCACTTCATTTCCTATCAGAGTCACCATGGGGCGTGTCTCTTTGACACAGGCGAGAAAGTCCGCGTCTTCAAAAGGAGTGCCATCTTCCTTCAGGCTTGGGTAGCCGATGGCAATGTCAGCCGGGTCTGGTTCTGGTAGCCAAGCCTTGGCCCGGCTTAAAGCGTTTACCGCTCCGGCTCTTGCAGCTGACCGCCTCAGTTCATTGAACCGCTGAGGGAGAACGAACAGCTTCTTCAAGACCTCTGCCAGGAGGGTTGGCACTTCATTCGATAGGGCCACCGTGGCTAATGCACGTTGAGTCCCGGTGTACAACTGTTCCACCATAGTGTATACTGCTTTCAGTTTGGTCAGCATGTTTTGGTTCAGATTTGAGCTTCTAGGGCCTATATAAACATGATCAGGTGAGTTAATTCTAGTCTTATGATCAATTGAAAGGCTTAGGTATTTAACACACTTGCAGGGCGACTTACCAAATATTGCGGAGACCATTTGCGAGATGTGGCGCTTTAAACCGGCTAACTCACCGGTGACTTCTTCTAGAGCCGCCTCCGCTTTTTCAGCTTGGTTAATCAGTGTTGTCTTTTCATCAACCCAGGCTTTCTTTTCAATCTCAAATTCTTTCTTCAGTTTTTCTTGCTCAGAAACGCTGAATTTGAAATTGTTATTGGCTTTTTAAATTTTCGACTCTTGGGTCTCAAGGCAGCTCTTCAGATTAGTCACCTCGGATTCGAGTTGGCTCATGGTGGCCTATACAAGTACAGAATAAAGAGTCAAGTCAATTGTTTATATAATGTTCAAGTTCCAAGCATTTTGCAAGCAATAACACTTGGCACTTGGGGGTTAATGTTACCAAAGAATTTTATTTTCAATGGCGGTTCATCGGATGGCGATTCATAAGAGTAAGTCCCAAGCATTTTGCATGCAATAATACTTGGCACTTGGGGGCTAATGCGTATTGCTGTTCAAGGACCCATAAGAATTTTTATATAAGAGCCGGCTCAACCATATTGGTTAAGCCGCCCCTTGGGGATTACATGATAAGCCGGAAAATATGTTCTTTTCTTTATGTTGCTAAGTTTGTTTCAAAGTCTACAGCATAAGCGTCATAAGCAGTAGACTTGGGGGCTAACATAGTAGATATTAATGAATAAAAGAGAACGGGTTATACCTCGAATTTGTGGTGCATCTGCTTCACCATATCAATGGCGAGGCTTCGGCTGCTGTGTACTTGGTTCATATAGCCAGAAAATATGTCTCCAATGCTCATATGAGCATAGTTGGCAACATCCATCTTGACCCGGCGCTGGTCCGAAGGTTCTTCCTTGGCGGGGCATTTGGCCAGCACAGTTGGCCTTCCTGGCTCAACATAGCCGGTTCTGCTGATATCTACATCAACATTGGGAGGATCATCTGTCCGGACCGGGCTATCAGTGGGCAGGTCGGTGGCAGGAGGAGGTAAGTCTTGAACTGGCTCAGATGGCGGCTCATGAGTGGTTGAGTCCGGCACGACTATCTCAAGAACCGGCTTAGTCGCAACTCTGTCTTTAGCTGGTTTATTTTTCCTAACCCTTTTGCTGGGCCTGGCTTGACCACTGCGTCAAAATAAAGCATTAATACATATGCAAGGGATTAACATAAATGCAAGATGAGCGGGTTAGCATACCCTGGAGCAGTCTTGAAGGTTGGTAGACTGGACTGTAGTGACTCGCCGGAGGAAGGGGAAGTATCCTGATAATCCGAGTCAGAGGGATTGAGTGGTTGACGAAAGAAACCCGCCAAGGGGTAAAATTTATTTAAAACAGAAGTGACCTTGTTCCAGCGTGTCCTTGGAGTGTTTGGTAAGCCGAAGGAGAGCTCCGTGTCCTTGCTGGTCCGGGTCTGCCTCCGGCTCTCATGAGTTTGCCGCTTCAAAAGAAATTGAGGATCATGATGAGCTAAAGGATGAGAAAACTTACGTTCCGGGTCACTCTTCGGATTTTTCGTCTTGGCAAAGGCTCGGAGTCAGAGGAAAGGATAGTTACCTCATCAGCCTTGTTACGGCTTGCTCCTGTGTCCTCCTGCTGATGATCAGTATCAATAAGATGGTTAAAAAATAAGCCAAGGGAGTCAAGGGCTACCTCCGACTCAGAAGAGTCTGCTAGCCGACGCAGGTCAGATGCGGTAGCCTTCTTTCCCTTCCTTTTGACAGCTTCTTTCCTGGCGGCTTTCTTTTCTTTCCTCGCTCTCTTGGCAACTTCATGATCATATTTAACTTTCCAAAATTTATCACCCGCCTGCAAAGATTAAGCATATTCATGAGTATGGGTGTAACATTAAGAAATTAAGATAATCATTTCATGTGGGCGGTTTACCTTTGGAGCCAGGTTATCTTTGCAGAAGGGGGCTAGGCCCACCTTGCCGTAGTATGCCAAACTTCCATTAAGAAGAGACTTGGTCATTTCATCAATAACATGGGCAGGTAAGTCGTCAGGGTTATGACGTAGAGGATCCTTCTTGGCGCCAGTGTATTCGCACATCAAGCCAGTGCGGCGGCTCAATGGAATAACTCGCCAGGCAAGCCAAACCCGGACCAGGTCAATACTAGTCAACCCGTTCCCCAGTAGATTTTTGATCTTGGCCAAAGTAGGAGCAAGTGATTTACGCTCCGTGGCGGTAATCTTGTCAGGCAGAGGATGATTGGTTTCAAGACAAAGGGCACGAAAGCCGGGCAGAGGATTCTCATCAACTGGAGGGGTGTCCTTGTAGTAGAACCATGCCATATTCCAGTCTTTGGGGTGGCTTGGTGGGTTAGCATAGGGAAAGATCACATCCCTGCGGCGCTGGATTGAAACTCTGCCAAGTTCCAAGCTCTGGCCGCTGGCGCATTCCGTCTGGTGGTTCAAGTAGAACAGTTCTCTGAAAAGCAACAAATTGGGTTCTTCACCGAGGTAAACTTCGCTGAACACTTGGAATTTGCAGATATTAGACACGGAATTGTGTCCGATGTCTTATGGGTGAAGGTCAAAGAAGTTCAGCACATCTCTGAAGAATTTTGAGCCGGGAGGAGTAAATCCCCAATTCATATGATCTGTGAAAACAATGACCTGTCCATCTTTGGGTTGAGGAAATTCTTCATCCAGGTTAGGAGCACGATAAGGCATGACTTCTTTTTTCGGTAGATAGCCGGTCTTCACAAAGTCATCCAAAGTGCTGTCAGTGACAATGGATTTAACCCAGTTGCAAGAGGTAGGTGCCTTGGGTGCCATTCTGTTTGAAAGCCTAAGACAAGGTAAAAGTGTTAGTTCAAATTTAAGCCAGGCAGGACAAAGGTATTACTGTGCATGTTCAAAATGGCGGCTTATGAAGGGCCCTAATGGTATAAGGATAATTATGTCTTGGTTAGTTAAGCCGCCATAGGCTCTGTAAGTCGTCAGCACTATTTAAACCGACAGGGGTGGTTCAGATTATAAATTGAGTATTACTTCCTTAAAGCCGGCGATCAGAGTTGCCATGACTAGATAAATCTAACAAAGTATGGATTTTTCCTAAGTGTTGTACAAACAGGTTTCACAATTTGCAGCTGTTATTTTGGATCAAACAAAGGTTCAGAAAAGAAAAATTACTAGACCTAAAAACAGGGCGCAAAGGAGTCCATGTGGTATAATGGGGGTTCTTATATGGAAAGGAGATCTACTGATAAACAAAATGGATGCGGAACACGAACCGCATAAGATCTATGGTTTTTTTGGATCGAATGAAGCTATGCCAAGAAGAACACAATAACTTGGATGAACTATGCCCGGTACAGAGGAACACACTAGACCTAGTATAGATCTATGGCGCGGAAAGGGGAAGTACTTACTGCGGAGGATCTGCGGAGGAGGAGTGCTGTTGTTCTCTGGTCAATGTCAGGTCGATGCAGCGGCCAATCTCAACAGAGACGAGGTGTGTTGTGGAGATGGCGGCGGAGCTCCAGTAACAAATGAGGGCGAGAGGAAGAAGATGCGGAACGGGGAGAATGATAAGAGACCTTGTCGGGTCTATTTATAAGGAAAAGACTGTTAAGTGGGCGTGAAAAACGAGGAGGCTGAAAAACATAGTTATCCAACTATAAGGACGCCTCGATTTTTGGACGGTCATTAAGACAAAGATCCGTTGAGATACATTGGAAGAACCGTGTATTTATGGCAGGTGACGTCATGGCGGGTTAGTAGAAATTCAAGGGATGACGTCATGGCGGGTTACAAAAAGCTTCATAAGCAAGGAGCTGAAGATTTTTCTTAAGTATCAAAGACTGACATGAACCAGTTCAAATCAATCTGGGGCCTAATGTTGGGGATATAACTATTAGGTATGACCCGCCCAGGAGGGGCCGGGTTATACCTATGAGTATTTCGAAGCCCAAGACCAAGGTTGAAGATGGTGGTTCAGTAAGGTCCCAAAGCCCAGAGGCGACTTAAGGCCCGTAGTGATAAACCGCCATGTATACGTGACTTGTGTTGTAAGACAAGAAATATTAAGAGACCAAGCCAGACACTATTTATAAGCCGGCCGGGACTCTGTAGAGCCACTGGGCGTTGGCCTTTGTATATAAAGGGACGACCCGGTGGCGGTTCACTTCAAGTAACATCAACTCGAGAGCTAGGTCAAGCGATTTGCTCCCTGGTTATCGAGACATAAGGAATCCCACTCAAAACTTGACCGTAGGCTTTTACCTTCACCGTAAGGGGCCGAACCATTATAAACCTCGTGTCCTTTTTCCCGATTAACCCCTTCAAGCTTCCTAGTTGCAATGGCTCCACGACTAAGTCCTTTCATTAGGACATCTTCCGTGACAATTCCACGACACATTGGGATATGTTCAAAATGTTGCTTTTAAAATGGATGATGTAGAATTATGGTTGGTTTTGTTGCATCCTACAAAGTAATAACTATGCAATGCATTTAGATTCTCATTTGACTGGGATTAATGAGTTTGAGCATATTGTGAAGTACTATAGACCTCGTATACATCTTGGAATTCGACAATGATTGTAACTATTGAATTGTATAGACCATTACATTCGAAGTCAGTAGCCTAATATATTTATTTCACAATTACAACAAATGATTAATTCACTACAAACTAAGAAAACAAATGTGTACTCCCTCCGTTTTTATTTAAGTACGCGTATTAGCATTGATCAAAGTCAAGTTTTGTAAACTCTTAGTAAGTTTATAACAAAAAATATTAACATATACAATAACAAATAAATACCATTAGATTCATTATTGAATGTACTTTCACATCATACATATTTATTATGGTAAATGTTTATATTTTTCTATAAACTTGGTCAAACATTAGGAAGTTTGACTTCGGTCAAACCGAATATGCAGAGTTAATAATAACGGAGGGAGTACTAGTAGTTACTAGTACTACTCGCTAGTTGCTTAGCCGAATCACCTAGCACGCCAACGAGGAGTTCAGTGTCACAAAATTTTGAGGTCGGCGGTAAAATCTCCCGCGACCCTGCTTCGAGCAGTGGGAAGTTACCATCACAGGCCTACGGATGATGCTTGGTAGGGGCTGTTTTCGTCACTTTAGGTTCACCCTACCCAGCCAACCCCACCGCGGCACCCAGAGTTGTACACCTGAATACTCCCCATTTTCTATCCCCACCGCAAAATAGACTTCTCCACGGCACCGCAGCCTTCGTGCTCCTCCCCTTCTACATCGGCGCACTCGTCCACCGCAGCGCATCTGCCTCATCGACGACCTTGTACGCTGCACTGGAGCCGATCCACCGTCGTCGTCGTACACGGAGCCTCTTCCCGGGCACCGTCTTCCACGGCCTCGGATCTGCTTCCCGGAAGACGATGCCAAGCGCAGAAGCACCACTATCATGGACAATGAACTGCCTCCCGTTGCCGACCATGATGCACAAAGGCCACCGCGACCATCATTCTCCTCCTCGATTGGTAATGTGTGTATTGAATCACTTAGCAGTACATGTGCATTTCCAATTTTGTTCATACCTACCCTTCAAATTTCCTGGTTGCTATTGTTACCGTAAAAGTAATTGGTTATAGCCTCCATTGTCCAACAGAATATCAGCTTGTAATTGTGCATCGCTCCTGTATCACGTTGTGCTTGTGTTGGTTCTTCATCTACAACCAGTAGTGTGGCAAATGATGGAAAGTTTTTTAGAACTTGCAAGATGCCCATGCGTTGCACACATCAAGATGCATTTGTATGAGTACTTTATCTTGTGAGAGAAAAGGATGAATGGGGGAAGGCCTTATTTGCAAATCTGCAGAGTGGTATGTGTATGTTCCTGCAATACTGCCAGAGTCTCCTTCCTATCCGTCGTATATAAATCGGACACCCTATATTGCAGGATGGCAGGCACACCATCATCACCAACATTGTTTCTTAAAAAGAAAAAAAGTAGAGAGTGGAGATAAATATTAAATATAAAATAATATAACAGTAGAGAAGAGAGTAGAGATAGCAGGGATGTCGGGAAAGGATCGCGCGCGTGCGGGAAAAAGCGGTTGGGCGTGCGCTAGTTTTGGTGCGCGGCGTCCGATGCGCTTTATAAAATCCAACGCCCCCCACCGCTCAGTGCCTTGCCACCGCTCTCTCCCCGCTCTGTGCCTGGCCACCGCTCGCTCCCCGCTCTTTCTATCCTCGCTGCCGCCACGCCACCATGTCGCTGTGTCGCCGGGAAACTTGGGGATACCGCGGCGTCTCCATGCGCCCTCTGGCCGCTTCTCCACCGAGATCCGGTTCCGCGGGATGCGCCTCGGCCTCAGCAATTTCGACACCGCCAACAAGGCCACCCGCGCATATGACGCGGCGGCGTGGCGCCTCCTGTGGCCTCATAGAACATTGAACTTCCCAAACGTGCTGACGCGGGAGCGGGCGCAGGAGCTCATGCCTCTGCCACGGCTTATCACCGACGAGGATCGTCGCGACAACCGAAGGCGGGAGCACCGTCTCGGCATCGCCGAGATGGACGAGGAAGCCATAGTGCTGTGATGCCAACGCTTCCCGCAGGACATCATCAACGACCGCGAGTTCTACATGCAAAGGAGGGCGGAGAGGGAGAAGACGAGGGCGGAGTGAGCCGCCTATCGCGAGGACAAGCGTAGGCGAAAAGCGGACGCTCAATTCAACATGAGGCTAGGAGCAGCGTCGCCTTGGAAATCCGATGATGATCGGTATCTTCACGCCTACATTCAGATGTTAGAGGAGGACATCACCGAGGAGGAGTCGGACGACGGGTAGTTGAATTATCTATTTTTTATCTATCTATATGCTGAGAACTATCCTCTACTCTCTAGTCTGTACTCTCTATCTCTACTTCTCGATCTCAGCACTGTAAAAAAAATTTTAAAGCGCCACGCATTGCGATTCTGTTGGAGATGCTCTAACATGGCAGACGAGTGCTTTAATGTTGCCCACAAGATGCGTGAGTATTACTAGTAGTATATTTTTCTTGCCATTTTGAGATTTTAAACCACGAGTGTGAACATGCAGAGGAGCAATGAAGCCCAAACATGGGATATTGGGGACATCTTCAAGGAGTGTGCCGTGCTAAAGAGGAACTGCACCGAACCTATAAAATGAGCTTTGGTAAGTAACACCCTTTCAATTACTTTCGTTTAGCCTTGTGTTCTTCGATGTGTATATGTTGTAGTTTCTGTTTCTCTTAGCCTCATGTTCTTCGATGTGTAATAAGAAGAGTCTTAATCGTCCTAATGCTTTCATATTTAGCTTGATGTAGGAAGTGGGTATCTCACCTTGTAGTCTATTTTTATATTATTTTTCCTTTTGAATTCACTTCTCTGAGTCCTGTTGATCTGGCTTCTACTAAATGGATATGGGTTGCTCTGAGTATTGATCTAAAAAAGAAGTAACTTCATGTTAGTATGTAGTTCCTGCAAGGAGGGAAGTATGGTCAGCCAAGAGATCATGTTTCCAAAATGAGGCTGGATTACACACAAGGTGTCAGTTCCCTAATGATGTTGGATTAGACACAAGGTGCAAATTCCCATATGATGCTGGATTACACACAAGTCAGGTGGAGTCATCAGTTGTTCGTGTCCTTGTGGCTCTAGTAAAGGCTGAAAGAAAGCATGCAGCAGCCCTTACGAATGTAGCTAAGTTCCTGAAGAAGCGGAAAGAGCAATTGATGCTCTCTTCACCTAAGCCAAAGAAGAGATGGAAGAAGCCAGAAATAAGCTAGCAGAGGCAGAGCAGGCTAGGCGTCTTCTGCTATCTAAAACTGTTGTTAATACAAAATTTCCTTCATAATAGCTAGGTTCAAATGTTTATCCAGTCAGCATGTCTGTTGTGATGTCCGTGCATCTACTGATGTGGCACAATTTTTTTTCGGGTCATGTAGTAACAGCAATTACTTTCCAAACAATAACAGATGAAGCATTGGACATGGTATAGTTCACGCGCAAGCCCGACATTCCAATTTCAACTTCCACATCAACTCATGTTCACAGATATCTGCAAATTCATAGATAATGTCCACAACCATGATCCACTTCAAAGCCAAAAAAAATGTGTGGAGAGTTATAAATAAAGAAAAACCTCTAGTTCCTGCTACTAGTGCGAGCACAACAAGTCAAGAGCATGCGTAATTAATTATATTTTGGTCATTTTTGTGTCCTAAAATGTCGGCTGGCTCACAGAAGGACGTGTTGCCGGCACATATGTGGATTTGATGGAGGTAGGCGGGGCAGTCTGAAGCCAGTTGCATGTGGCGAGGAGGCGTGTTCAGCCAGGCCTGCAGCGAGTGGGGCCCTCTTGGCCGACACGGCGCTTCAATGCCTGCGCTATGAGAGGTCGCGTATGTGTCAGAGCAATCACTCCCTCCAGCCCTTTTTTGTTTGGGTATAACAAAATCTCATTTTCCATTCACATTTTACAAGTAAAATTCGTGGACAAACTTTGACCCAAAATACGATGAGGACAAGTAAACCACAACGGAGGTAGTAGATTTTTTTATCAAAGAAGGGTTTCCCCCTTCGGATTTTCATTACTGAAAACCAACATCTAAACCATAGTATTTTCCCTAGAACTACCAGATTCAACATCTCGCAATATAAACCCATACAACCATACGCCAAGGAGGTACTCCCTTTGTCTAGGTGTATAAGTCACCTTACGAAATCCAGCTTTTCCCAAAATCTTAAGGCGTGGAACATTTAATTCACTTTGATGTCCTCCCAGCCTCATTCATGAGCGTTCTCTTGCCCCTCGATTCCCTCCGATGCCTTGTTCCTACCCCGTGGAAACCCCAGCATGCATTGTGGCTGTGCATTGATTAGGCAAGAGCGGTTTTGCATGCAATTACGTGGGCCTGCATGGAGAGCTGAAAAGGCATCCTAATAACTAGCGATTAAATGTTGATTTATTTCTATTTGTAACATCGCTCTCATTGGAAGTTTAGCTTGTTCCGCTGCTCCTCTTCGCCCAATCTAAATCCACCTAGGTCGCGTTGCTTATCCCGCTCTGACTTACACACCTAGACGGAGGGAGTACTAGTAGTTATGAATTCCGTTTTCGCTCCATACCAATCGTTCTAAAAACTACTTAGTACTTATAACGCACCATTGAAAATCGGAACTCTTAACCCCGCTAAAAAATGATATTTTAAACGTGGCTACTTGATCTGTGGCAACTAGCGAGCCACCGCCTCCAGGTCGTTTACTTGTGGTCTCGCTCCACCACGTACCCGGTACCCGCGCATGCAGCAATCGTGCACCTAGGGTTTTAGGGTTTATTTTTTAACGGTGCCTTTACGTAACTCTCATGCATGGGAGACAACTAGAGACCGACTGCGTGTGTGCGCCTCTTCT
The DNA here is from genome assembly GCF_018294505.1 of Triticum aestivum. NCBI lineage: Eukaryota > Viridiplantae > Streptophyta > Magnoliopsida > Poales > Poaceae > Triticum > Triticum aestivum. The sequence continues at coordinate 507,749,765 of NC_057795.1, forward strand.
CTTTATATAGGTACTCCATCGTTTGTCTGGTGTCCAAAAAATTATACAGTGGTAATAACTACTAGAAATGTGCCAATGCGTTGCCACACGATCAAAGTAGATTAATACATATTCACCGATTTGATAGAAAAAAGAGTCTAGTCTTGAAATACATATATCACTAAAAATATGTTATGTTTCACTCAAAATATATCGCTTTGGCGGTTTTCATGAGATAAGGAATGAATGTTGTTGGTTTCAAGATTCGAGAAGTGGTATATGTCTAATTTCTACTCTTACTAGCAAGATGCCCGTGCGTTGCATGGAACATGAAGATCTTGTGGGAGAAAAGGATGAACGAGGGAAGGCCTTATCTGCAAATGTGGAGAGGAGTGCGGGTAAATTGCCATAGTTTCCTTCCTATCCGCCAGATATAAATCGGACGGCCTATGTTGCAGGATGGCAGGCCCACCATCATCACCAACTCTGTTTTTTATCCCTACTCTTATAAAAAGCATAGTCGGTGATGATCGTGTGCCTACCATCCGGCAATATAGGCCATCCGATCTATATCTGATGGATAGGAAGGAAACTATGGCAATTGTGCAAAAAGATACCCACACCCGTCTCCACATTTGAAAATAAGGCCTTCCCTCGTTCATCCTTTTCTCCCACATGATAAACTACTCATACAAATGCATCTTGATGTTCCGTGCAATGCATGGGCATCTTGCTAGTTGTTGGAAAAAGCCCATGTGTGTGTGAGAGAGAGGGGGAGAGAGGAGGAGGACGGAGTGCATGTATGACAAAGACACAACGAGTGTGTGTGCAAGAGGTATCAGCTTAAAATGAGATGATATTGTGTATGTGTGTGTGCACGATCGAGAGGGCGTGTCTCAGGAAGGGAAGAAAAATCTACATAGATACAAGCAACGGGAGAGAGACATGTATGCGATAGTGGAAGCACGAGTGTGCGGGTGCATAAACCTATCTAGAGGCTAGTCGATAAATGTTTGTGAGAGAAATACGATCGGGGGTGAGAAAGCGAGAGTTTTGTGTGTGTGTGAGAGAGAGACGGTAGTCAGGAAGGGGAGTGGAAGTAGGAGTTGTGTGTGTGTGTGTGAGAGAGAGAGAGAGAGAGAGTGAGTGACAGGGGGGAGTTTGTCTGATCGGTAAACAAATGAATAATGTCAGTCTGGGACGGAGATGGAAAGGAGACCGCAACAAATGTTGTGTCTACAGGAGAGAGAGTAATTTTAGTGGTATAAGTCATATCTAGAGACATATACGGTGTGTGAGAGAATGCCATAGAGAGAAAGACAAAGTGAAAGACGAGTGGAGACTATGTGTGTGGTGGTGAAAAAGAAAGCTTAGGTACCTATTGATACTAGAGAATGATAGAGACGTGAGAAATAATGAAAACCGTGTAATGTATAATGATAGGGAGAGTGTGACACTTCTCAAGGGAGATGTCGAGAGACCATGTTTGCGAGGATAGGAGAAACATGAAGTGAGCATGCGGGTGAGCTGGAGAAAAGAGAGTGATAGCTGCATGAAGGAGCATGCATCCGAGAGAGATGGGCGTGAATGGAGTCAACATAAAAGGGATTCAAATATTTGAATTCGAGATGATAATACATGTAATCCATACTCGAACCAAAATCGATCTATCAAACATGCATACTCATATGAATTCACGTGCATCTATGTTATTTAATATGTAGATATTAATGATCCATACATTTTAGTAGAACATAAGTTGGTTTAAACTTTTTGAATTCAACCTTATGATTTTGAGATCATTGTATTTGTAAATCATATTATACATATAAAGGAGCAGAATTCTTTGTTGTGCTTTTGAAAGTATATATAAAAATGATATACATAGAATTTTATTCCAATAAAAAATATATCCTGCTAGAAAAAATAGAATACAAACGGGATTCATATTGAGTTGGCACGGTAAACGTGCACTCTGCAAAATTTGAACGAAGCAGGGAAAGTCGCAGTAACCGCCTGAAACCAAAATCTGCGAGAAGGAAATTACTACTGCATATCCCTACCATGCAAAGTCTTTGTATAGATTCCACCATGGACTACATATGGAGCAAATTGAGTGAATCTACACTCTAAAATGTATCTGGATACATCTGTATGTGATCCATAGTGGAAATCTCAACAAAGACATATATTTTGGAATGGAGGGAGTATGATAGTAGTACAGTACGTTCCTTGCCGTGAAGATGAGCAGGGACATTTGCAGTGTAGAGGTCTATACGGTCGGTTGTGATGGACACGTTGAACTCTTCAGGCCTCTTTGATTCGTAGGATTTTGTAAACATAGGAATAGGATTTGTAGTGGCCTGCCCACTTGAATCCTATAAGAATAGCAAGCAAATGCAGGGAGCTGTGTCACCCTTGAGAGTTACACTGATATTAACAATACCGCATCTTCAGTTGAAGAGAGCAGGTATGTGAAGCATTTCTAGCCATACTAGCAATACTAGCACATATATTCCAGCAAGTTCCACTTTGCTGATTTTACTCTGATGCTTACGGTTTTCCCGTTATATCTACACTATGATTTGTGTAGCTGCTTTGTGTCGCACTACCAGCAGTCCACTCTTGAAGCTAAACACTGCAATGACTTACAAAATTGGCACCAAGGCATTGAGTGCCATTTTGGAAGCAATGAAACTCATACGCTCCCCACATGTTGATTCTTGTTCAGAATATGATCCTAATGACTATTCTAACCTCGAGGAGTCAAAGGCAGATGGCATGTCCTGTTCACCCATCAAGGTGCCTGTTCTAATTTTGCAAGGTTTTATTGATTGCACGTATCTTGCATATGTTGTCTTGCATTTCTTCTACTTTGTTGCACCACCATCTGCTTAGTTTACTCATCATACATGTCGAGATGCCATGCCCATCCATTATCAATACATATTCCATCTGTCATCATACCATGTTTTTCCACTCAAATGTTGTTCTTGTGCATCAGACATCAAAAAGGAAGAGGGTGATTGCGAACCTAAAGGAGCACCAACAAAGTCCTTGAAAAACGTGGTGGTGCCGGAGAAATCAGACAGCACCCCACTTATATTGGTTGTACAACCAGTGACACAAAACATAGGACCGACTCCAGCAGACCGTGCCCATACTTCACTGGCCAGACCACTAGGCCCACCACACAGGACCTGCACTCCAGCAGAAGGTGTGCCGATTTCAGTTGCCATAGCACCAGCCGTACCACAGAAAAATCCCACTCCAGCAAAAAGTACAGCAAGTCAACCGGCTGAAGACCTATCCCAACTGTAGAGACGACCAATTCTTGCAGATTGGAACCCCATTCCAGTTATTCCCAGTTTAAAATACAATGCTTTCAATATTGTTAGGGACTACGTGCATATATTCCCATCATCGTAAGATTATAGTGAAGACGAACACCATTTTCACATCTTCCTGTGCAACTTACGTGTAAGTGCTATTATTCATGGTGACTATTTTCCTGTTTTCTACTGATTGAACACATCAATGATTTACATTACATTGTTGTAAGTAGGCGAGGGTCAATCTGGATAGTCATGACGAGCAAAGCTTGCTTGTGCTTTACAAAGAAGCATTGCAGCAGTATCGGTGTTACCTGAGGAAATCACACTTTGATGGCAAGTCTATAAACGAATTTCTGGTGAAGTCTCCTGCGCTAAATTTAGAAGACATTGAATGGAAAAACCTTGTTATGCACTACTCTTGTTCCTAGGATGAGGTACTGTCTATGAAATCACATGAAAATTTGAACATCTACTTTTCCGCATGTGCCTTATGGATCTTTTTTACAGAAAATCTGCTCGAAGAAGAATTCCGGTTTGAAAAGAATGACAAGATATCACAAATATGTTGCCCATCACTTTGCTCTTGTTCGTACATGTTGTCCTGTATCACTGTACTTGCATACATACCTGGTTCATTATGTGACAACAGTATGCATGATAGATTTCTTATCAATTGTTTGCTCCAAATTATCTGATCTATATGAATGGTTACATTAGTGTAGAATATATCCAATGCCAATGAATATTTTTAGCTCTGCATTGTTCTCGTAAGTACCTACCGCCCTTTATCTGTGTACTTATATTGACAGGTAGTTGTTCATGTACCATCACTCTGCAGCTTATTTTCCTTTACCCTCCTTTTTCTACACATCAGATCTATATTTACTCTTACCATAAGGTTGGATAACACCGATGGTACTGAAGAAGTTTAGCTCTGCATTTCTCTTGGTTGTACCTTTTGCTCGCTGTACTTACATTTATAGCTACTTGGTTATGTAGCATCACTCTTCATCTTATCTTAAATATTCTCCATTTTTTCTTATATTATCACATCTATATTTACTATTAACAAAATGTAGAATAAAGGCAATGCTTATGAAGAAGATTCTGTGGTAAACTTCTTGAATTGCCCCCCCCCATCAGCATGGACAAGGGCTTTATAGAGCCTCTCTTCACCAATAATGTAAGTTTGTCCTTCTCAAGCCTTCAAACTTTGTGGTGTGTATTTGGTTAGGCATGACTGTAACAGCTGTTTATTTTTGGTGTTTGCATCAAATTGCATGTTTAAAGTTTATTATGTAGTTCATAAACAAAAGTTTGTCCTTCTCAATTTAAGTTTTCAGTTGTACAACCAAGTTCCTTTTTCATACCATGTAAATTAAACAATACAAAGCAAGTGATCTTCTTTTACACTGCATGTATGCTTCTGTTCTTGATCCATAATCCTGTGGTGTCGTGAACCTACCCACTACAGCACAATGTCATATTCTGCAATGCCTTAACTATGAACAGTGTCATATCATTCTACTACTATTCCGTCCTAAAATAAGTGACTCAAGTTTGTACTGGATTTAGTACAAAGCTAGTACAAACTTGGTTCACTTATTTTGGGATGAAGGGAGTATTATTTAAACCGTCTCTTTATTTGCCAATTTGAAATGGGATACATTGACAGCACACTAACCATTGATACTTATGAGTTCTGATCTGTAATCCAGTGGTGTCGTGAAGCTGCCAACTCCTTCACAATGTCATTTCCTGCCATGTCTTGACATGAACAATATCATATTGTGTTAATGCAATTTTAAACTGTGTCACTTTATTCATTAGTAAGAAATGTGATGAATTGTCAGGACTAATACTTATATGTGCAAAACCTGTCATCTGTCTGCTTGTTTATCTTTCAAAGTGAGGACGACATAAGTGTTAAACAAGCACAGTCTTATCAGCTTGCTCAGCTGCTTGCGCTGCAGCTCCCAAGCATAGCTAACCTTTCTTGAACTCTATTGAAGTGTTGTCAGTTTTGTATATTATTTTGTCGGTGTTTTTATTTGCACTGGTGGTGATCTTTGATGCCCAGTGTATGTAATTTGATGTCTGCTTGTGCTTTATTATCATAGTGGCGAACTTTGATGCCTAGTGGATGTAATATGCCGTAATTTCTTTATTGTATAGTCTAGGTTTTTTCTTATTCACGCTGCTGCAGTTACTTTACTGTATATATATCCTGTCTTTGCAGTAAACTGGCCAAACTGTAAAATTACGATACATAATCGGGCCCCGTCATCTTGGTCCGTTAACATGCCTAAATGTAAATTGGCCTACTAGTAGATTCAGGCCTTTAATAGGCCAAGTAAACCGTCGGCCCCCTATTTTCGCAACAAAACTCAATGGGCTTTTAGGAGGCTGAAAAGTAGGTTGGGCATGAAATGTGCCGAACAGTTCACGGGCCGGCAACAGGTCAAAATGGACCCCGACCCATGATTTTGCCAATCAAATCACGGGATTTTAACATGCCAAAATTTTCTCGGTCCTTGTTTGGCCCAATCAGATTATCGGTTGTGAGCAGGCGGGATGCAAACCGGGCCGTAGTTAGGCCCAACTATATGACGGGCTTTTAACAGGCCGAAATAAATATAGGGCCTAAATGTTAAACTGACCTTTAACAGGCCAAAACTAATATCAGGCCGAATTACTAAATGAGCCTTTAGCAAGTGGGCCCAAAAGCATAGCGTCTAGTTGACGGGCCAAATCTGATATGGGCCATAATTTATCCCAAAGCCTATTAAAGGGCCGGACTTGATCTGGGCCGTAATTTGGCCTAGAACGTGGTAGGCTTTTAACGGGCCGGATCTCATATGGGCCTTTATTAGCCCCGAAACTTGGCAGGCTGTTAATGGACCGGATCAAATATGGGCCGGCATTTGGCCCAAAACATGTCAGCCTGTTAATGGGCCGGCCTACTAGTGTGCTCAAAATCTTGTGGGATTTCAGTTGGGCCGGCCCATTATGGTCGGTGAAATCTTGTGGGCCTTTAGCTGGGCCGGGCCATTATGGTCTGCAAAATCTTGTGAGACTTTAGTTGGGCCGGCCCAATATGGTCCGCAAAATCTCGTGGGCCTTTAGCTGGGCTGGCCCATTATGGCCCGCAAAATCTTGTGGGCCTTTAGCTGGGCCGGCACATTATGGTCCGCAAAATCTCATGGGCCTTTAGCTGGGCCGGCCCATTATGGCCACAAAATCTTGTGGGCCTTTAGTTCGGCCGGCCCATTTAAACTTTATGGGACACATTTGGGCCGGTCCACGTGTCAACATATCATAGGCGCATCTCGCCCATTGGATGAGTGACACCTGTGCCAACGCGAAGCTGACACGTGTTTCCTCCAGCCAATGATGATTTTACACGTGGAAAATCCCCACTGGTCTCGGATATTAACGGGTTATCGGATCCAAAACCGTACCCGATAGCTTAATGGCGTTCCGTTACGGTGGATGCCACGTGTCGGTCACCCTTGATGAAAGCACTTCTGTGACGCGTGATTTATCGTCATGGAAGTGGACACTTCCAAGATGATAATTTTGGTAATGTCATGGAACACTTCTACGATAGCACAGGTATAACTATCTTGACTCTGTCATAAAATCGTCATGGATGTACATGCATGACAGAAAATGTGACCTACTATGACAAACATGTATCATCATGGAAGTGTATTTTTCTTGTAGTGAGAATTGTCATTTTTTTCCTCTTAAACAAAGACTGGGGCAGCTTAAGCGCAACTGCAATGACATGGGGGAACTCATGGCACCTCTCGTCAAGTATGTCAATTCTGATAGTACTAAAGACCCTGAGTCTGATGAGGAGAAAGTTGGCAAAGGGAAAAAGAGTGGTAATGCAAAGGGAGAGCATAATACAGTGAGTTAAGGTGGCAATTGTAAGCGCAAGGCCGATGGCAGTTTAGATTGGGTGGCTAACTCCAACGCGTAGAACAATAATCAGCATTGTAAAGGGAAAACAGCAGCGCCCCGGTTCGAAGGGCCAAAGTTCAACCTTGAGGCCATGATGAATCAGCCCTGCCAAAAGCACAACACCCAAGAGAATCCGACCAGTCATCTGTGGAAGGATTGCTTTATCATGAGGGAATATAGGTACTCTAATGTTTTCCAAAATAATCATGGCCCGCATGACGGATCAGGATCCGGCTCTCACGGGCCTGGCTTTGGAGGTGGCGGTTCAAGCTCTAGATTTTAGGGCCAAGGCAATCAAGGTGGCTTTAATTAGCAATCTGCTCAAGGAAATCAGCCGCATCAGTCAAGTTATCAGAGCAATCCAAAGCAGCTGAATAGTGGTCAATATCATGTGTTTACCATGAGTTTGTGCAAATGAAATCAGAAAATCCATAAGCGGACGGTGAATCAGTTGAGCCGACGATACCTCGATATTTAAGGTGGTCTAAGCAGCCTATCATATGGAGCCATGAGGATTACCCGCCCCGGGTTGACAATCCGGGTCAATTGGCATTGGTGGTTGCTCCTCAGGTAGGAGGATACAAGCTTACAAAGGTGCTCATGGATGGGGGCAGTAGTATTAATATCCTTTACTATGATTCTTTCCGCTGTATAAATTTGACTGACAAAGATCTTAAGACGTCTTCTACTATTTTCCATGGGGTGGTGGTTGATAAGTCGGCAAATCCGGTGGGTAAAATAACCCTGGAGGTGGCCTTTGGTAATGACCATGATTCTAGGGCTGAAAAATTGACCTTTGAGGTGGTCAAGATCAAAAACATGTATCGCACTTTGTTCGGGACGCCGGCTTATGCCAAATTTATTTGCAGCTTAAAATGTCGGGTCATAAAGGCACTAACACGGTGCATGGTGATAGGAAGAACACTCTAGATTGTGAAGAAGGTGATGTTGTGTATCCTGAGTCGGCTTGTGCCACAGAGGAGTTGCAGTTTTATAAAGATAACATTGACCCAACGGATATGACACCTTTGAAGAAGCCAACTATAGAGAATGACCCCCTGCTGAAGTTTAAGTCGGCAGATGATACTAAGTTGGTTGATTTTGTTCGTGGCAACTAATCCAAGTAGTTCATCATCAGTGCTAGTATGGATCTGAAATGGGAAAGCGTGCTCATCGAGTTCATCTGTGAGAACCGGGACATCTTTGCATGGAAGCCTTCAGACATGCCAGGTGTATCGAGGGAACTCGCTGAGCACACTCTCAATATTGATCCCAAGTTTAAGCCGGTCAAACAATTCCTTCGATGTTTCAATGAAGAGAGGCGTAAGGCTATTTGTGAAGAGGTGGCCCGGCTCTTGGCTACTGGATTCATCATTGAAGTTTTTCATCCTGAGTGGTTGGCTAACCCTGTGCTAGTGCTTAAGAAAAATGGCACTTGGCATATGTGTGTGGATTATATAGATCTTAATAAGGCCTGTACGGCTGACCCATTTGCTCTCCTTTGTACTGATCAGATTATTAATGCTACAACGTTTGAGTTTTTTGGATGCTTATTTTGGTTATCATCATATCAAAATGGCGGTGAAGGACCAGGAGAAGAAAGCGTTCATCACTCCCGTTGGAGCCTTCTGCTATGTGTCTATGCCTTTTGGGCTCAAGAGTGCCTAGGCGACTTATCAGTGGTGCTTTTAGAATCGCCTTCATGACCCGATTGGATGCAATGTTCACGCTTATGTGGATGATTTTGTTGTGAATTCCAGGAAGCAAGAGACTTTGCCAGATGATTTGAAAGAGACCTTTGACAATCTACGGGTCCATAAGATGATGCTTAACCTGGCCAAGTGTGTCTTTGGCGTGCCAAAAGGCAAATTATTGGGTTTCTTGGTTTCTAAGAGAGGCATTGAATCTAACCCGGAGAAACTCAAGGCTATCACTTCTTTGGCTAAGCTGGCTTGTATAAATGACGTCCAACACTTGGCGGGTCATATTGCAGCCTTGAGCTGGTTTATAAGTCGTCTGGGCAAAAAGGCCATTCCTCTTTATCAGACGATGAAGAAGACAAATAACTTTGTTTGGAGCGATGCGGCCAATGAGGAGTTTGAGGCGCTTAAAAAATAGTTGGTTGAGCCACCGGTTCTTACAACTCCTATTGAGAAGGAGCCCTTGCTTTTATATGTGGCTGCTAACAACAGAGCTGTCAGTGTGGCAGTTTGGTGGAAAGGAAAGAGTCAGGAAAGGAATATCTGGTTCAAAGGCCGGTTTATTATGTCAGCGAAGTGCTCATTGAATCTAAGAAGAGATACCCACATTGGCAGAAGCTAGTTTATGGCATGTTCATGGCTAGCCGTAAGTTGAAACAGTATTTCCTTGGTCATCCCATCACTGTGGTTAGTTATGCTCCCCTGGGGGATATTATTGAAAACCGAAAAGCCATGGGTCGGGTAGCCAAGTGGGCTATTGAGCTTGGACGTCGTGGTTTGAAATATATGCCTCGGGCAGCTATCAAGTCTCAAGCACTTATGGATTTCATCAATAATTGGACAGAGCTGTAGATGCCGAAGTTAAAGCCAGATAGCACATATTGGACTATTCACTTTGATGGATCATGCAATTGGAAGGCTCGGGGGCTGGAGTTATTTTGACTTCCCCACAAGGTGATAAATTTTGTTATGTTTTGAAGTTGATGTTCCCTTGTACTAACAATGAAGATGAGTATGAAGCCTTGCTCCATGGTCCTCGGATGGCTAAAGAGATGAATCTAAGCCGGGTGAGGTGTTTTGGCGACTCAGACTTGGTGGCTCAGTAAGTTTCGGGAACTTGGGATTCAAAGGATCCACTCATGGCGGCTTATCGCCGCGAGGTGGATGCTATTGCTGGTCATTTCAAGGGTTATCAAGTGGAGCATGTTGATCACAGGAAAAATGAGACTGTTGATGCTTTAAGCCGGTTTGGGTCCCAGCGTAAGCCGGTACCACCTAATATTTTCCTCGATATTCTGCATAATCGTTCGGTTAAACTCCCTACGGAGGAAGATCTTGCAGTTCCTGACCCAGAGGCACAGTTGGTGGCGGCTCTCCATGTTATTCATGATTGGACTATTCCATATTTGGCTTATATGACCCGGGGTGAGTTATCTGATGATGAAACTTTGGCCAGGCAAATAACCAAGAGGTCTAAGTCAATGACTATTGTCAATGGTGAGCTACACCGATGCAGTGTTACATGGGTGTTTCAACGATGCATCTCTCCTGGGGAGGGTTGTGAAATTCTAAGAGAGATTCATGAAGGAGATCGCGGCCATCATGCCAGTTCTAAGTCTCTTGTTGCTAAGGCTTTTCGTCATGGGTTTTATTGGCTGACGGCTCATGTTGATGCAGAAGGCTTGGTCAGTAAATGCGATGGTTGTCATAAATTTTCAAGACAAGCTCATGTGCTGGCTCAAGAATTGAGGATGATTCCAATTACTTGGCCGTTTGCAGTCTGGGGGTTGGATATGGTTGGGCCTTTTAAAAGGTCCAAGGACAAAAAGACTCACCTCCTGGTGGTTGTTGACAAGTTTACAAAGTGGGTTGAAGTTGAGCCGGTCAACAAATGTGATGCAGCAACGACGGTTTAATTCATTAAAAAGGTGATCTTTCATTTTGGATACCCTCATAGTATCATTACTGATAATGGTACTAACCTTTCTAAGGGTGCATGAAAGAATTCTATCAACAAGAACACATTTGTCTTGAGGCATCATCCATGGCTCACCCACAGTCTAATGGTCAAGCTGAAAGAGCCAATCAAGAAATCTTGAGAGGTATCAAACCCCGGCTTATGGTCCCTTTTCAGAGGACGCCGGGTTGTTGGGTCAAAGAGTTGCCCTTAGTGTTATGGAGTATTAATACTACCCCAACAGATCTACGGGTTATATGCCTTTCTTTATGGTTTATGGTGCAGACGCGGTTCTCCTTAGTGAGATTCGTCACGACTCGCCCCACGTGACGGCTTATGTTGATGCTGATGTCGGATTTTGGGCTCGGCAAACCCTTGAGAGGTTCGAACTCTGGGGTGCGTGCGAAGGTCTCACTCTTTCCCAGTCTGCCTACTCGCCAATCTCATAGCCTAGTGCGTCGAGCTCGAAGGAAAGGTGACATAGCAGTTTACCCAAGTTCGGGCCACCTTGCGGTGTAAAACTCTACTCCTTGGTCCTCGAGGGGCTGAGGATGAACTAGTACAGTGAACAACAACCTCAGGAGGTGTGTTCTTGACTCAAGTGAGCTGGTGAGGGTGGAATGGATGCGTTCGGCTCTCTTTGTCGTCCCCCCTTTGCCAATGGTGGCTAGGTCCTATTTATAGCAGCCTTGGTCCTCTTCCCAATGAAGGTGGGAAGGGATCCCACAACGGCCAAATTTGAAGGGATACAACTAGTACATCTTATCCTGACTAAAGTGGCCTTCGCCTGCAAAAGCCTCTGGTCATGACGCTGCAGTGGGATTGGCGATGACCTCCGTCCTACCGTCCTGGTGGTCTTGGTCTTGTTGCCCGGGAATGGGAACCTTTGGCTGCTTCCTTGGGACTCCGCGCCTGCGGCTTGCCTCTTTTGCACCAAAGAGTAAACTGGTACACTGAACCCACTGGCGTCCGCCTGGCCTCGATCGTCATGGCTCATGTCACCCAAACCTCGCGAGGTGAGCCTCGCATATAAATCTCCGCTCCTCGGGAGCCATCCTGAGGAGGCTGATCCCATTAGAGCTCTTGGTGTCGTCCGCCTCGCGAGGCTTGGCCCCTCGTGAGGGCCTTCAGTTGTCGATGTCGAAAGTGGGTCGTACCAGGCCATCGATGGAGCCACGCCACGGGCCGCAGGCAGGCATGTCCGGATACCCCCATATCCAGAAAGCCAACAGTAGCCCCCGGGCCCAAGGCGCGCTCGGACTTGGCTTCTAGGCGAAGCCAAAGGACAAGCACGGAGCACCGCGGGCCCTAACCGCATGCGGCCTTGGGTCGCGCATGGCAATTGATGGGACATGGGCATCTCCACTTCCCCATGCCGCCTTGAAATCCGCCAGGCCTGGCAGCCGCCCATTGCTAGTGCAGCCTGTCTCCGTTGATTGTCGCGCTTGGCATTGGATCCTTCTCTCCCTCGAACTCGCAAACCCTCTTGCAGATTCGGCACCAGCGTTTCCCCCCTCCTTGCTTCCGCCATTTCTTCTTGCTTCGTCTAGTTGATGCCTGCCAGCGCTCAGGGTGCACGACCTTCTAGGCTGTTCTGGCGACGGCTGGCTCGGGGATTGACTTTAAGCTCTCGCTAGATGCGTAGGGATTCCGAAAACAATGGCTGTTTGTGGATGCCGGCACGCGCAACCCCCTTCTCCTGCTCCCTCGAGCGCCAGTGGTGCCCAGCTCCGGCTGGGGGCACATGAAGCTTGTCTACCATCAGCTTGCCCGTGTTTGGAAACGGCTGACCAGGCCGAAGAAGCTCGGGGTGTCGGCGCGGATGGTGGTGTAGGAATTCATACGGTGGCGCATCGCCCCACTCCAGCGCCATTCCTGCCCAATGTGGGCTTTCACTGGCACCAAGGAACCCATGAGGTTCCAGGTGCCTACGCTTCCTTCCAAGATGGTGCGCATGGTGCTCGGGCTTTTGACGGGTGACCCAGAGCCAGCCGCGCTTCTAGGGGAGGGCTGCCTCCTATATTAGTGCTCAAACAATGTGGACTTCATGAGGAAGATGCCCTTCTTTGACTAGTGGGGGTTGCGCCCAGCAGGCCTCGAAGGGCCTCGTGAGTGGATCCCTTGCTCATCAACCCCGTGGCACGTGCCCCGAGTGTGGACGCACGGGGTGCACACCACCGGGTGCCACCGGGGCGACCACTAGGGGGTAGGTGCCGACGGTTTCCCAAGAGGCAGATGCTCCTGAGGTCCTGGCCGGGGCCCATGAAGGAGTCATTGGGGGGCTGGCGCGACCCGATGCCCGTGAGGTGACCGCTACCGAGACTTGGGCGAGCGGGCCTGAGGCAGTGGCTAACGGGTAGGTGCCACCTGACGCTCCTGAGGCTGTTGTCCAAGGGGCCCCATTGAGCGCTCCAGCTGTAGAGGATCAATCCCCGATGCTCAGCCGGCTTCGCCTGAATCTTGAAGCACTCCACAAGAGGAAAGGGCGTCCGTGCTTCAATGGTGATGGCTATCCGCCGCTGAAGCAGAGGAAGTACATAGCCATGGACGAGTAAGTACCTTATTCCAGTGACTTCTTGCGTGCTGCGCCTTTCCCTGACCAAGGTTCCACAGGATCCCTTCGGTCGCAGCGGCAAGACCTCAGGAGAGGCGTCTTCCGGGGGGCATTGGCCTGCTCCTTACTCCAAGCCCTTGTGCCCGACTCCTGCGCAAGACACAGAGACAATCCAAGCGGCTGACATGCTGTTGGGGGGCCGCGGCCTTGAGCTTGCAACATCCTTCCTTCGCGGCCCGGTCTGGGGTGCGGGAGGTGCGCCAAGGGCCCCTCCGTTAGCCACTACTGGCGGTTGGGCGCCGTTGACATCGGCTTCATGTTCAAGCAGTAGGATCGCGCCTCCCAGTATCCCGCCGAAGGCAGGCGAGACGCTCTGTGCCCCTCTGATGGCCACCGGCGTGGAGGGAGGGCCTGGCCACGCGCTGGAGTTCGTGCGCGGGTGTAGCATTGTCCGCCATGAGCTTTTTGGCCAGGCGATGTGCACGCTGCTTCGACTTGGAGGAGAGCTTGCTGACGTCGACGCCCGCCTGGAGACGGAGGACCTCCGCCTTACGCGCGAGTGGCACCAGCTGAAGGTCACCATCAACCTTGGGCGCCTTCAGCATGAGCGAGCAAGCACGAGCGCCGCGGCATCCCTACCACTTTCTCACGCAGCTTGCGCCCGCGCCCAAGAGGAGGCCAGGGCCGCCGACCATCATCGTGAGGTGGCCGAGGAGCACGAGCGGGAACTCCAGGCTTCAAACGCTACCCTTGAGCAGCTGATTGAAGCGTGCAGAGTTGCCTTGGCTGTGCCACCAGGTGAAGCATTTCCTGATGAGGCAGAAATCCAGAAGTGCGAGGAGGAGCTGACGCTGGACGCTATGGAGCGCAACCTGGATCTTGAATGACTGGAAGTAAGGGAGCGTCAGGCAACCACTTCTGAGGATGTCGTTGCCACCCGTGAGGCTAGGGTTCAGCAGGAGATCAATTAGAAGGTGGCAGGGGTTCGCGCGGCCCTTGTAGTTGAATATCGCCTAAAGTTGGAGCTCCTGGAGGCCGAGCTTGAGGGCAGGACCGCTGCCCTGAAGACGAAGCTGGAATCTGCGGAGCAGCACAAGAGGGTTGCCAAGGAAGCTCAGGTCTCCTCCGAGTCCACCTTGGCCTCTGCTCGTGCTGACCTGTCTTCCCTTCAACAGCAGATCATGGATGTCACGTCCCTCACAGAGAAGACCGCGAACAAAGCGAACCGCTGCTGGACGATGCAGCGTGAGCATGCCTTGATGCTCCAGGCCCTCAGAGTCAGAGCCATCCGAGCCTTGGGCGCCATTTGTGATGAGAGCGCTCCTCACCTACACGAGGATGACTACGCCAGCCACCTCCACTTCTTCACCGATATCGCGACCAGCCTAGAGGATCGGGCTGCAAGGGCTTGCGAGCTTGTTGAAGAGAGGATTCGGGGTCTTCTTGGTCGCGCGTTCTCATGCATCTTCAGCCACCTCCTCAACCTTGATCCTCACTTCGACTTCGACGCCACAACATCCCCCGTGCCTGTGGTCATCTAGGACAACCTGGCCGGCTGGGTGGATGATCATGTGGATGCCCTGGTAGTGGAGTTAGCCCCCGAGGATGATGCACTCATGATTGCGGCTGAAGAACATGGCGTATGTAGCGAGGATGAGGAGGGTGATCATGACAGTGCGGGCAGCACGGACGGAGATGGTGAAGACGACGCATCCAACTAGACCTGTGTTTCTTCTTTACTTTGACCTATATGAAAAGAAACTCCAGACATAGCCTTGTGGGGCGTGAGAGCATTTTTTTATGGGGGGCCCTTACGATGTATGAAATGATGAAATGCTTTTGAAGTAGGGTCTAGAGTGTGCCCCAGCGAGCCTGCAGGTTCCCCAACAAGGTAATTATTGCGACTTACCTTTGGTTCTACCGATCTCAAGCGGGTCCTGATGCCACAGTGGCGCTCTTCTCCTAAGGTCATCGTACCGCGGGCTCGCGAGATTTTAAGCCTCCTAAGGAGCCTGCTAACCTGCCCTAGAGTGCCTTGCGAGAAGCCGATTGCCGGGTTACAGCAAGGTACGTGCGTGGTGGTTGTATTCCTGACCCCGTGAGGGGCCTTAGCATCTTCGGGGCCTTGCTTCATTTCGCCCGACGAGGACACTGCCCTGCGCCACGCCCGACCACCATTGGGGCATTCGGAAACCAGGACAAGACCAAGGGGCAAGAAGGACGCTGGCGGCGACCGTAGGCCCTCAGCCGGGGGGGAGGGCTCGCCGGCGCCTTCCCTGGTAGAGGACCTACCTCTGCACTACGCCTTCCTCCATGCGGCGCGGGGGAGGCCCTGCTCCTGGGCTCCCCTCGCGCTGCTCCCAGGGCTCCTTGCCCGCCCACAGCAGGACCATCACCCTGGGGGCCCTGACAGCGGCTGTGGCTAGTTTCACCTACGGTTCATGGTTAGTGTAATCGTGCTCCTGAGGCATCGGCTATACCCAGTGATTGTTGTTGTTGAAGGTGTCGGTGAAGCTCTGGGGTGGCTCGTGGAGAGCCTCAGCTTCATGCGCTTCCAGCACCCAGCCTAGTGAGGGGAGCCGGTTGGGGCCTTCCCTTGATGTGTATTGCAGATCCATCGCGGTTGGTATGTAGGCCTCCAGGCTGGCCACGCCCGAGGCGCTGACCGGGTGCCCCGTGCTGATGTCCTCCGGGCCTAGCACCCGGTCCTGACGGGCGCAAGCTGGCACCCCGGCACGGCCCCAGGGGAGGCTGCCCGGGTCCGCCTCACCCTGAGGCAGCACAATCGGAGTAGGACGGGCCACGCCGAGAGGCCCCCCAGGGTCTCCGAGGGGGGCGCGCGGGTGGGGCAGGGGCGAGCGTGCGCCCCCGCCACAGCTTGTGATGTAGGCAGGATGCAGAATGGTGCCGCTCCCCTACACGCAGCGTCCAGTAGCTCGGCGACCCGTTCTAGTAGGGCATCGCAGCAGCCTTCCGCCTGCCTACATGCAGCAGCTCCCGAGCCACGATGAGTGATACGTCTCCAACATATCGATAATTGTTTAATGTTCCATGCTATTATATTACCCCTTTTGGATGTTTATGGGCTTTATTCTACACATTTATATCATTTTTGGGACTAACCTACTAACCGGAGGCCCAGCCCGTATTGCTGTTTTTTTGCCTATTTCAGTATTTCCAAGAAAAGGAATATCAAACGGAGTCCAAATGGAATGAAACCTTCGGGAGCGTGATTTTTGGAACGAACAAGATCCGGAGAGCTTGGAGTGCAAGTCAAGAAGCTCCCGAGGACCCCACGAGATAGGGGGTCACGCCCCCCTGTCCCGTGGGACCCTCGGGCATCCACCGGCGTACTTCTTCCTCCTATATATACCTACGGAGCCCGAAAACATCCAGGAGCACCACGAAACACAATTTCCACCGTTGTAACCTTCTGTATCCGTGAGATCCCATCTTGGAGCCTTTGCCGGCACTCTGACGGAGGGGGAATCGACCATGGAGGGCCTCTACATCAACATCCTTGCCCCTCCGATGAGTTGTGAGTAGTTTACCACAAACCTACGGGTCCATAATTATTAGCTAGATGGCTTCTTCTCTCTTTTTGGATCTCAATACAATGTTATCCCCCTCTCTTGTGGAGATCTATTTGATGTAATCTCTTTTTGCGGTGTGTTTGTCGAGATCCGATGAATTGTGGGTTTATGATCAGATTTATCTATGGATAATAATTGAATCTTCTCTGAATTATTTTATGTATGATTGAGTTATCTTTGCAAGTCTCTTCGATTTATCAGTTTGGTTTGGCCTACTAGATTGATCTTTCTTGCCATGGGAGAAGTGCTTAGCTTTGGGTTCAATCTTGCGGTGTTCTTACCCAGTGACAGAAAGGGTTGCAAGACACGTATTGTATTGTTGCCATCGAGGATAACAAGATGGGGTTTATATCATATTGCATGAGTTTATCCCTCTACATCATGTCATCTTGCTTAATGCGTTATTCTATTCTTATGAACTTAATACTCTAGATGCAGGCAGGAGTCGGTCGATGTGTGGAGTAATAGTAGTAGATGCAGGCAGGAGTCGGTCTACTTGTTATGGACGTGATGCCTATATACATGATCATGCCTAGATAATCTCATAACTATGCGCTTTTCTATCAATTGCTCGACAGTAATTTGTTCACCCACCGTAATACTTATGCTATCTCGAGAGAAGCCTCTAGTGAAACCTATGGCCCCCGGGTCTATCTCTTATCATATTTGCTTTCAATCTACTTTTATTTGCATCTTTACTTTTTGCATCTATATTATAAAATACCAAAAATATATTTATCTTATCATACTATCTCTATCAGATCTCACTTTCGCAAGTGGCCGTGAAGGGATTGACAACCCCTTTATTGCATTGGTTGTGAGTTCTCAGTTTGTTTGTGTAGGTGCATGGGACTTTTGAGGAGCCTCCTACTGGATTGATACCTTGGTTCTCAAAACTGAGGGAAATACTTACGCTACACTTGCTGCATCACCCTCTCCTCTTCGGGGAAAACCAACGCTAGCTCAAGACGTAGCAAGAAGGATTTCTGGCGCCGTTGCCGGGGAGGTCTTCGCTCAAGTCAAGACATACCAAGTACCCATCACAAACCCATCTCCCTCGCATTTACATTATTTGCCTCTCGTTTTCCTCTCCCCCACTTCACTTTTGCCGTTTTATTCGCCCTCTCTTTCCCAATCTCCTCCTCTCTTTTTGCTTGCCGTTTTTCTGTTTGCTTGTGTGTTGGATTACTTGTTGCCATGGCGCAAGATAATACCAAATTGTGTGATTTCTCGAATACCAATAATAATGATTTCCTTAGTACTCCGATTGCTCCTCTTAATGATGTTGAGTCTTGTGAAATCAATGCTTCTTCGCTGAATCTCGTTATGAAAGATCAGTTTGCCGGCCTTCCTAGTGAAGATGCCGCTACTCATCTAAACAATTTTGTTGATTTGTGTGATATGCAAAAGAAGAAAGATACGGATAACAATATTGTCAAATTGAAGTTATTTCCGTTTTCACTTAGAGATCGTGCTAAAATTTGGTTTTCGTCTTTGCCTAAAAATAGTATTGATTCTTGGAACAAGTGCAAAGATGCTTTTATCTCTAAGTATTTCCCTCCCGCTAAGATTATCACTCTGAGGAACGATATCATGGATTTTAAACAACTTGATCATGAGCATGTTGCCCAATCTTGGGAAAGAATGAAATTGATGCTTCGCAATTGCCCTACTCATGGTTTGAATTTATGGATGATCATACAAAATTTGTATACCGGTTTGAAACTTTGCTTCTAGAAATCTTTTAGATTCGGCCGCGGGAGGCACATTTATGGAAATCACGTTAGGAGATGCTACAAAACTTCTTGATAATATTATGGCTAATTATCTCAATGGCACACCGAAAGATCTTCTAGTAAAAAAGTGCATGCTATAGAAGAAATCAATGTTTTGAGTGGAAAGATGGATGAACTTATGAAGATATTTGCTACTAAAAATACTCCTCTTGATCCTAATGATATGCCTTTGTCTTCCTTGATTGAGAATAATAATGAATATATGGATGTGAATTTTGTTGGTAGGAATAGTTTTGGAAACAATGCTTATAGAGGAAATTTTAATGCTAGACCGTTCCCTAGTAATTCCTCTAATAATTATGGAATTCCTACAATAATTCATATGGTAATTTTAATAAGATGCCCTCTGATTTTGAGAATAGTGTGAAAGAATTCATGATTTCTCAAAAGAATTTTAATGCTTTGCTTGAAGAAAAATTGCTCAAAGTTGACGATTTGGCTAGGAACATTGATAGACTTTCGCTTGAAGTTGATTATCTTAAAATTAGATCTTCCCCTAAGCATGATATCAATGAGTCTCTCAAAGTAATGAGAATTTCCATTGACGAGTGCAAGGAAAGAACCGCTAGATTGCGTGCTAAAAAAGACAACTTTATAAAAGCGTGTTCTTCTTGTTTCCGTGGAAATAACGATGAGGATCTTAAAGTTATTAATACGTCTCCGATTAGATCTATGTTTTGCAATATGAATTTTGATGATTATGGGACTGAGGATGAATCAACTTTGCCTAAAAGGCATCCCAAGAATTCGGAGTCTTTAGATCTTAATGCTAAATTTGGTAAGAGTGAGATTGGAGAATCCTCAACTTCTAATAATGTTGAACCCACTATCTCGGATTTCAAGGAATTTGACTATGATGATTGCTCTTTAAAAGGTTGTATCTCCTTGTTGCAATCCGTTGTTAATTCTCCTCATGCTTATAGTCAAAACAAAGCTTTTACCAAACATATTGTTGATGCCTTGATGCAATCTTATGATGAAAAACTTAATTTGGAAGTTTCTGTACCTAGAAAACTTAATGATGAGTGCGAACCTACTATAAAGATTAGAATTAAAGATTATGAGTGTTTTTCTTTGTGTGATTTGGGTGCTAGTGTTTCCACGATTCCGAAAACTTTATGTGATATTCTAGGCTTCCATGATCTTGATGATTGCTCTTTAAATTTGCACCTTGCGGATTCCACCATTAAAAAGCCTATGGGAAGGATCAATGATGTTCTTATTGTTGCAAATAGAAATTTGGTGCCCGTAGATTTTATCGTTCTTGATATAGATTGCAATCTTTCTTGCCCTATTATTCTTGGTAGACCTTTCCTTAGAACGATTGGTGCGATTATTGATATGAAGGAAGGGAACATTAGATTAAAATTTCCCTTAAAGAAAGGCATGGAGCACTTTCCAAGAAAGAAAGTCAAATTACCTTATGAATCTATCGTGCATGCTACTTATGAATCAAGAGCCAAAGATGGCACTACTTGAATCTATATTCGCTTTTATGCCTAGCTAGGGGCGTTAAACGATAGTGCTAGTTCGGAGGCAACCCAATTTTTCTTTATGTTTTTTGTTTTTGCTCCTGTTTAGTTATAAATCTTGCATATACTCTCTGTTTAGATGTGTTTTTATCTTTTAATTAGTGTTTGTGCCAAGTAGAACCTATAGGATAACCTATGATGATAGTTGATTTGATTCTGCTGAAAAACAGAAACTTTGTGCTCACGAGAAAAAATTCAATAAATCACAGAAACATGATTTTGCATTGATTCTTTTTTCTGAGGATCAATAAACAAATTTTCCAGTACGTCCTATTTTGGTAGGAGTTTTAGAGTTCCAGAAGTTTGCGTTAGTTACAGATTGCTACAGACTGTTCTGTTTTTGACAGATTCTGTTTTTCGTGTGTTGTTTGCTTATTTCAATGCATCTATGGCTAGTAAATTAGTTTATAAACCATAAGGAAGTTGGAATACATTAGGTTAAACACCAAAATAAATAAAGAATGAGTTCATGGCAGTACCTTATGTGGTGGTTTTGTTTTCTTTCACTAACGGAGCTTATAAGATTTCCTGTTGAGTTTTGTGTTGTGAAGTTTTCAAGTTTTGGGTAAAGCTTTTATGGACTATGGAATAAGGACTGGCAAGAGCCTAAGCTTGGGGATGCCCAAGGCACCCCAAGATATTCAAGAATAGCCAAAAGCCTAAGCTCGGGGATGCCCCGGGAAGGCATCCCCTCTTTCATCTTCGTTCATTGGTAACTTTACTTGGAGCTATATCTTTATTCGCTACATGATATGTGTTTTGCTTGGAGCATCGTGTATTATATTAGTCTTTGATTTTTAGTTTACCACAATCATCCTTGCTGTACACACCTTTTGGGAGAAGCCTATTTGATTAGAATTTGCTAGAATACTCTATGTGCTTCACTTATATCTTTTGAGCTTGATAGTTTATGCTCTAGTGCTTCACTTATATCTTTTAGAGCAAGGCGGTGGAATAATTTTGAAGAAATTGCTATTCTCTCATGCTTCACTTATATTATTTTGAGAGTCTTTTAGAACAGCATGGTATTTGCTATGGTTACAAAGTTGGTCTTAGAATGATGAGCATCCAAGTTGGGTATAATAAAAACTATCATAGAAAAAGAATTGGATGCTATGATCAACTTGATGCTTGATAATTGTTTTGAGATATAAAGGTAGTAATGTTAGGGTCACGCTAGTGGGTAATTATGAAATTGAGAAATACTTTTGTTGAAGTTGGCGAGTCCCGTAGCATGCACGTATGGTAAAAGTTGTGTGACAAATTTGTTGCATGAGGTGCTCTTTTGAGTGTCTTCCTTATGAGTGGCAGTCGGGGACGAGCGATGGAATTTTTTCCTACCAATCTATCCCTCTTGGGGAATGCGTAATAGTACTTTGCTTCAAGGGTGAAGTAGACTTTTGCAATAAGTATATGAGTTCTTTTTTGACTAATGCGAGTCCATGGACATATGCACACTTATCCTTTTACTTTGCTAGCCTTTATTATTACCGCGCAACTCTTGCCGGTATTGAACCCTTTATTTACCTTCCTCAAAACAGCCACCATACCTACCTATTATGGCATTTCCATAGCCATTCAGAGATATATTGCCATGCAACTTTCCACCGTTCCGTTTATTATGACACGTTTTATCATTGTCATATTGCTCTTTGCATGATCGTGTAGTTGACATCGTATTTGTGGCAAAGCCACCTTCATAATCTTCATACATGTCGCTCTTGATTCATTGCATATCCCGGTACACCGCCGGAGGCATTCACATAGAGTCATATCTTGTTCTAGCTTTGAGTTGTAATTTTTGAGTTGTAAATTCATAAAAGTGTGATGATCTTCATTATTAGAGCATTGTCCTAGCAAGGAAAGGATGATGAAGGCTATGATTCCCCCACAAATCGGGATGAGACTTCAGACTTTACAAAAAGAAAGATAAAAAATGAGATTTTTTTTTGAGAAAGGCCAAAAAGAAAAAAAAATAGGCCAAAGAAAAAAAAGAGAAAAAAATAATAAAATGAGAGAAAAAGAGAGATGGGACAATGCTAATATCTCTTTTTCCACACTTGTGCTTCAAATAGCACCATGATCTTCATGATAGAGAGTCTCATATGTTGTCACTTTCATATACTAGTGGGAATTTTTCATTATAGAATTTGGCTTGTATATTCCAATGATGGGCTTCCTCGAAATGCCCTAGGTCTTTGTGAGCAAGCAAGTTGGATGCACACCCACTTAGTTTCTTTCTTTGAGCTTTCATATATTTATAGCTCGAAGTGCATCCGTTGCATGGCAATCCCTACTCACTCACATTGATATCTATTAATGGGCATCTCCTTATAGCCCGTTAATACGCCTAGTTGATGTGAGACTATCTTCTCCCTTTTTGTCCTCACAACCACGATATAACACCATAGTGCTATGTCTATGGCTTGCTCTCATGTATTGCGTAAAAGTTGAAAAAGCTGAAGCGCGTTAAAAAGTATGAACCAATTGCTCGGCTCGTCATCGGGGTTGTACATGATGGGAGTATTTTGTGTCATGAAAATGAAGCATGGCCTAACTATATGATTTTGTAGGGATAAGCTTTCTTTGGCTATGCTATTTTGATAGGACATGATTATTTGTTAGTATGCTTTGAAGCATTATTATTTTTATGTTTTATAAGCTTTTATCTTGAATCATTTGGATCTGAACACTCATGCCACATGAAAGAAAATTACATTATGAATTATGCTAGGTAGCATTCCACATCAAAAATTTCTTTTTTTATCATTTACCTACTCGAGGACGAGCAGGAATTAAGCTTGGGGATGCCTGATACGTCTCCAACGTATCTATAATTTTTGATTGTTCCATGCTATTATATTACCCCTTTTGTATGTTTATGGGCTTTATTCTACACATTTATATCATTTTTGGGACTAACCTACTAATCGGAGGCCCAGCCCGTATTGCTGTTTTTTTGTCTATTTCAGTATTTCGAAGAAAAGGAATATCAAATGGAGTCCAAACGGAATGAAACCTTCGGGAGCGTGATTTTTGGAACGAACAAGATACGGAGAGCTTGGAGTGCAAGTCAAGAAGCTCCCGAGGACCCCATGAGATAGGGGGCCGCCCCCCCTATAGGGCGCGCCCCCTATCTCGTGGGACCCTCGGGCATCCACCGGCGTACTTCTTCCTCCTATATATACCTATGGACCCTGAAAATATCCAGGAGCACCATGAAACACAATTTCCACCGCCGTAACCTTCTGTATCCGCGAGATCCAATCTTGGAGCCTTCGCCGGCACTCTGCCGGAGGGGGAATCGACCACGGAGGGCCTTTACATCAACATCCTTGCCCCTCCGATGAGTTGTGAGTAGTTTACCACAGACCTACGGGTCCATAGTTATTAGCTATATGGCTTCTTCTCTCTTTTTCGATCTCAATACAATGTTCTCCCCCTCTCTTGTGGAGATCCATTCGATGTAATCTCTTTTTGTGGTGTGTTTGTCGAGATCCGATAAATTGTGGGTTTATGCTCAGATTTATCTATGGATAATAATTGAATCTTCTCTGAATTCTTTTATGTATGATTGAGTTATCTTTGCAAGTCTCTTCGAATTATCAGTTTGGTTTGGCCTACTAGATTGGTCTTTCTTGCCATGGGAGAAGTGCTTAGCTTTGGGTTCAATCTTGCGGTGTTCTTACCCAGTGACAGAAAGGGTTGCAAGACACGTATTGTATTGTTGCCATCGAGGATAACAAGATGGGGTTTATATCATATTGCATGAGTTTATCCCTCTACATCATGTCATCTTGCTTAATGCGTTACTCTGTTCTTATGAACTTAATACTCTAGATGCAGGCAGGAGTCGGTCGATGTGTGGAGTAATAGTAGTAGATGCAGGCAGGAGTCGGTCTACTTGTTATGGACGTGATGCCTATATACATGATCATGCCTAGATAATCTCATAACTATGCGCTTTTCTATCAATTGCTCGACAGTAATTTGTTCACCCACCGTAATACTTATGCTATCTCGAGAGAAGCCTCTAGTGAAACCTATGGCCCCCGGGTCTATCTCTTATCATATTTGCTTTCAATCTACTTTTATTTGCATCTTTACTTTTTGCATCTATATTATAAAATATCAAAAATATATTTATCTTATCATACTATCTCTATCAGATCTCACTTTCGCAAGTGGCCGTGAAGGGATTGACAATCCCTTTATTGCGTTGGTTGCGAGTTCTCAGTTTGTTTGTGTAGGTTCGTGGGACTTTTGAGGAGCCTCCTACTGGATTGATACCTTGGTTCTCAAAACTGAGGGAAATACTTACACTACACTTGCTGCATCACCCTCTCCTCTTCGGGGAAAACCAACGCTAGCTCAAGACGTAGCAATGAGCGCGGATTGCATGTTCGCCTGCTCTGGCGTGTGTGTGGTGTTGTCGCCTTAGCATAGCTCGAAGATCGCGTGGCTGCGCGATTGCGACACGGCGCGAGGGAGGGCGGCGGCGGCCCGCGCCGCCCGCGACCAACGACACCAAGTGGCGCGTGGGCTGCGAGCAGCACGGAATGGAGATCTTCTTGGTCGGTTGTTGCTTCCTGGGCGGGCCAAACAACCCAGTGCTCAATGCAAACCCTTAGAGCGGGAGCCATGGAGGCATTGGAGCGGTGGAAAATCGACCGACGGAAGAGAGGCTCCCACGCACCCCTACCTGGCGTGCAAAATGTCGGACTTCGGGCTCCGCAAACCCTTGAGATGTTCGAACTTTGGGGTGCGTGCAAAGATCTCACTCTCCCAGTCTGCCTACTCGCCAATCTCACAGCCTTGCGCATCGAGCTCGAAGGAAAGGGGACACAACAGTTTACCCAGGTTCGGGCCACCTTGAGGTGTAAAACCCTACTCCTGCTTTGTGGTGGATTTGCCTCGAGGGGCTGAGGATGAACTAGTACAGTGGAGAACAACCTCAGGAGGTGTGTTCCTGAGATGTAGTGAGCTGGTGAGGGTGGAATTGATGCGGTCGTCTCTCTTTGTCGTCCCCCCTTTGCCCATGGTGGCAAGGTACTATTTATAGGGGCCTTGGTCCTCTTCGCAATGAAGGCGGGAAGGGATCCCACAACGGCCAAATTTGAAGGGAGACAACTAGTACATCTTATCCTGACTAAAGTGGTCTTCGCCTACAAAAGAATCTGGTCGTGACGCTGTGGCGGGCTCTCGATGACCTCCATCCTGCCGTCCTGGCGGTCTTGGTCTTGTTGCACGGGAATGAAAACTTTTGGCTTCTTCCTCAGGACACCGTGCTTGCTGCTTGCCTCTTTTGCACCAAAGAGGAAACTGGTACACCGCGCCCGCTCGCGTCTGCCTGGCCTCGATCATCATGGCTCACGTCACCCCAACCTTGCGAGGTGAGCCTTGCATAGAAAACTCCGCTCCTCGGGACCCAGCCTGAGGAGGCTGATCCCTTTGGAGGTCTTGGTGTCGTCCTCCTTGTGAGGCTTGGCCCCTTGCTAGGATCTTGAGTTGTCGATGTCGAAAGTGGGTCGTACCAGGCTGTCGATGGAGCCTTGCCGCAGGCCGTACCAGGCCATCGCTGGAGCCTTGCCGGGGGCCGCAGGCAGGCAAGTCTTGGTACCCCCGTATCCAGAACGCTAACAGCTGATAATGAAAAACCATGTCAGGATGCTCTTGACATTTTGGATGAGGAGCATGACCTTGCGGTGGCTAGTTTGATGATTTACCAGCAATATTGGCGTCATTATCACAATCGCCTGGTTAAAAGATGGACCTTTCAAGAAGGATACCTAGTGCTCCGGCTCATCCAGGATCAAACTGACATGCACAAGTTATCCCCACCTTGGGAAGGGCCTTTTGTGGTCAGCAAAAATCTAAACAATGGGTCATACTAGCTCATTGATGTTCGAGAGCACAAGGACTCACGCAAGTCTAAGGAGGAGACCCGCCGGTCATGGAACATTGCTCATCTTCGGCCTTATTACACCTAAGCCACCGACTCTTGTGATGTACATACTTCTACCATTGTATATATTATGATTAGTATAAAAAAGGCAGCATCCCTAATAATTCAGGGCCTCTGTCATTTCATTTTTGAGATTTTGAGTCTTTATTGTCACTTCATAAGGTCACTTGGGGGCTTCCTGCTAAATGAGCATAGCTATGACTACCCTATTGATCCGGCTTGAATGCCTTGTTACAAAATAACTTGGGGGCTTCCGGATCATTGAGCATAGCTTTGAATACCCTTTGATCCGGCTTATATGCCTGATTAGAGACAACTTGGGATTTTGTGCCTAAGTTCAAGGTTACTAAAGAAAACTTGTTACAATGTACAGTTCAAACATAGGTAACCTGCCTTGATAATTTTTATATATTACTTGGGGACTCCCTGTTCATGAACAAAGCTTTTTTGTCCCTTGTAATAGGCTTGGACACTAGGTGTATTCACCAATAATCCGGGTTATCCTGCCTTTGTACGCTTGCCACTTCGAACAGGTAATCCTGGGATGACTCGCCGTACTCTTGACAGTCAATCTTATAAAGACCCTTAACTTGTCAAAGTTAAAACAATGATTGGTCATGTGAGGCCCGGCTTACAGCTATGAATTAAGGATTAACTCACTGGTTGTGCGGCCCTTGAATAGCACTTGTTATTGAGGCTTGGCGGCCTATGAAGGCCTTTTTTTCTTGGTTTGTTTTTTGCTTTGAACACCTTTTTGAGGTTCATCTTTTTGCACCATATTGATATATGGTTT
Source organism: Triticum aestivum (assembly GCF_018294505.1). Lineage (NCBI taxonomy): Eukaryota > Viridiplantae > Streptophyta > Magnoliopsida > Poales > Poaceae > Triticum > Triticum aestivum. The sequence continues at coordinate 507,776,938 of NC_057795.1, forward strand.
AAAATTGATTAGGGCCATGTCGCCTTGATACTTATGATTTACATTGCAATATATCCGAAGTTTTGATAACTCGGCCTGGCTTTGGACGATAAGTCGCTCGTATGTGTTGATTATGTGCTTGGAATTCTGGGCTCTAAGTCTTTGGGAGACTACCCTTCCTGCATATGGCATGTTAAGACGGCAGTATGAAGAGTTATTTCAGGTATTGTTGGGGATATAACTATTTGTGTAAGCCGCCCAGGAGGGGCCGGGTTACGCAAAGAAGACTTACCAGAGAGAAGCCCAAGACCAAAGGTGAAGATGGCGGTTCATAGAGGGCTTAAGGCCCGCAGGCGGCTTAAGGCCCGTTGTAATAAAACCACCATAGTAATATGACTTGTATCATAAGGTAGACTTAATTAGTCACCGAGCCGGACACTGTTTATAAGCTGGCCGGGACTCTGTAAGCCGTAGGGCGTCAACCCGTGTATATAAGGGGACGACCCGCTGGAGGCTTAGGGCAAGAAACAACTCATCGAGAGCCGGGCATAGCGTATCTCGCTCCCTGGTCATCGAAACATCAATACCAACCCAACTAGACGTAGGCCTTACCTTCACCGTAAGGGGCTGAACTAGTATAAACCCTCTCGTGTCCCTTGTCCCGATTAACCCCTTCAAGCTTCCTAGTTGCGACGGCTCCACAACTAAGTCCTTTCATGAGGACATCTGACGTGACAATTCCACGACAGTTGGCGCCCACCATGGGGCCAGCGCACGGTGGATCTAAATTCTTGAAGGGCAACTTCGAAGGGCTTAAGGGATACGTAGTGGGCCGGATGAACAAGAGTGTCGCGGCAAGATCTACATCAACGACGAAGGCTGGGGCCCCGACGCCGGCTCAATTGAGTATGGGTACCAGGTCCCCTTCGGAGGGATCCACGTCTTCATCGGTCGGATTGGTGAGACGGGGCCTGAGCCGGACAACTGCATCGACCTCGTCAAGACGGCTCAGTGTGCGAAGCCCGCCCGAGCTCAACCCGGCATGAAGCGTGTCTTCGTGGGCTGCGTCCACGGAGAAGAGCTTTCTGAAGGACCTGAAGATGGTGGTGAGACGGTCGTCCACTCTGACGGTGATTCGTCCGCCGGTTCAACAGATTCGCTGTATCAGGTACAAGATGGCGTGCTCGGGGGCTGTTCCGATGGCTTCAGTGTTCCGGACCCCTGTGAGTCGCCGAATTGGGCAGGAGTCTTCATGGCGGGGACTCAACCCAGCCAAAACTCTACGGCCGCTGCTGCAGTTACGTCCGAGATAGAAGCGGCCGGGCAGGAGGCCCTGTGGGCCCGCCGGCTCAAGTGCTGATAGATCTCATGGATAAACTTACAGCCCTGTTAACCGCCACGGTTATCCCTGCGAAGAAAGATGAGCATGACGCGGAGGTGGCACGGGTGCGTGAGGAGATAGCTCAGGCCAAGGAGGCCTTGGCAGCTAAGGATACTGGACTAGCTACAGAGCGGGCGGCTCTCGACGCCCGGGCACAGCGATTGCAGTCAGAAGCTTACCAGCTCACGATGAGCTTAAACGCATCCAATGAGGTTATGAGGAGAAGGCACCAGAAAACAAACTCAGTCCCGTTTGCCTTCGAATTATGACCCTCGGGTTCTGTTTGCTACACCCAGAGCCGGCCCAAGTAACCCGCCCGATGCAAATCAGTTTATGACAGCCGGAACGGGGGGACCAGCTCAGCCTCGGGAGATGGGACCTCCTCATGGAAACATGGCGCCGCCATGTTATGTGCCGATACCGCCGGGTCACTTTTCCAACCCCATGGAGAACTTAATCGCAGCATTAGCGCATCTGGCGGCTCTACGAGTGGACGGTGATGATCCAACAGCGGTGGAGACCCGGAGAATCAGGGAACTTGTCCAGACGGCCCTGCCTTAGCAAGAGACCTATTCTTATAGCCGGGATAGGATTCATTCAACCGGAGTCCGAGTTACAGCAGGCACATGGAATCTGAAGCTTTGTCAAGCAACTCCCAATGCCGTGACCAACATGGTAGCTATAACCCGGTGCAAGATCGAGTACGTCAGGAGAACGAGCGGGCGGCTCAGTTGGCGGCTCAACAGGCGGCACATTAGAATATTCCAGAGTATCCAACGACTTCTATTGAGATAGGAGTAGCCACCAGAACCGGTGCTGTTCCTTGTTTGATACTGGCTTTGCGCAACGTGCGCCTGCCCAAGGACTTCAAGGGACCTCGAAAGGTGCCGAATTACACGGCCGATTTACAGCCTGGAGCATGGATTGAGAGTTATGAGATGACCATGGAGTTGTTGGAAGTCTGTGACGCGGCAATGGCTAAATACTTCACCATGATGTTAGATGGAACGACCCAGTCTTGGTTAAAAAGTTTACCACCCAATTCCATTGGTTCGTGGGAGGAGTTAAAAGCCCGTTTCATCCAGAACTTCAAAGACACCTGTAAGCAATCTATGTCAATCGTGGACTTGACGTATTGTAAGCAGGGGAGGGAAAATCCACCACCCATTGGGTACGCCGGGTCAAGGATATAATTCATTCATATAATAAGATGGTGTTGGAAATATGCCCTAGAGGCAATAATAAATAAGTTATTATTATATTTCCTTGTTCATGATAATAGTTTATTATCCATGCTATAATTGTATTGATAGGAAACTCAAATACATGTGTGGGTACATAGACAACACCATGTCCCTAGTAAGCCTCTAGTTGACTAGCTCGTTGATCAATAGATGGTTACGGTTTCCTGACCATGGACATTGGATGTCATTGATAACGGGATCACATCATTAGGAGAATGATGTGATGGACAAGACCCAATCCTAAGCCTAGCACAAAGATCGTGTAGTTCGTATGCTAAAGCTTTTCTAATGTCAAGTATAATTTCCTTAGACCATGAGATTGTGCAACTCCCGGATACTGTAGGAATGCTTTGGGTGTACCAAACGTCACAACGTAACTGGGTGACTATAAAGGTGCACTACATGTATCTCCGAAAGTGTCTGTTGGGTTGGCACGAATCGAGACTGGGATTTGTCACTCCGTGTAAACGGAGAGGTATCTCTAGGCCCACTCGGTAGGACATCATCATAATGTGCACAATGTGATCAAAGGGTTGATCACGGGATGATGTGTTACGGAACGAGTAAAGAGACTTGCCGGCAACGAGATTGAACAAGGTATCCGTATACCGACGATCGAATCTCGGGCAAGTACTATACCGCTAGACAAAGGGAATTGTATACGGGATTGATTGAGTCCTTGACATCGTGGTTCATCCGATGAGATCATCGTGGAACATGTGGGAGCTAACATGGGTATCCAGATCCCGTTGTTGGTTATTGACCGGAGAACTTCTCGGTCATGTGTGCATGGTTCCCGAACCCATAGGGTCTACACACTTAAGGTTCGATGACGCTAAGGTTATAAAGGAAGTTTGTATGTGGTTACCGAATGTTGTTCGGAGTCCCGGATGAGATCCCGGACTTCACGAGGAGTTCCGGAATGGTCCGGAGGTAAAGATTTATATATGGAAAGTTGTTGTTCGGGTTCTAGGAAAAGTTCGGGTTTTTCCGGTATTGTACCGGGAAGCTTCCAGAAGGTTCCGGAGGATTATGGAGGGGTCCGAAGGTCCGGAAATTGTTCCACCACATCCAATACAGAAGCATGGGCTGTAGGGGGGCGCCCTAGCCTTAATGGGCCAGGGGCACCAGCCCCCCCAAGGCCCATGCGCATGGGAGGGGGAAAACCCTAAGGGGGAGGGCCTCCACTTGATTTGGGAGGCACTCCTCCCCCCCTTGGCCGCCGCCCCCTCCTCAGATTGGATCTGAGGGGGCCGGCCCCCCTCTCCCTTGCCCCTATATATATGTGGGGGTGGGAGGGCAGCCGCACCACAAGTTCTGGCGCAGCCCTCCCCCTCTCCCAAGTACTCCTCCTCTCCCGCGGTGCTTGGCGAAGCCCCGCAGGATTGCCACGCTCCTCCATCACCACCACGCTGTTGTGCTGCTGCTGTATGGAGTCTTCCTCAGCCTCTCCCTCTCTCCTTGCTGGATCAAGGCATGGGAGACGTCACCGGGCTGTACGTGTGTTGAACGCGGAGGTGCCGTCCGTTCGGCACTAGGATCTCCGGTGATTTGGATCACGACGAGTACGACTCCTTCAACCCCGTTCTCTTGAACGCTTCAGCTTAGCGATCTACAAGGGTATGTAGATGCACTCTCCTTCCCCTCATTGCTGGTTTCTCCATAGATAGATCTTGGTGACACGTAGGAAAATTTTGAATTTCTGCTACGTTCCCCAACAGTGGCATCATGAGCTAGGTCTATTGCGTAGATTCTTTGCACGAGTAGAACACAAAGTAGTTGTGGGCGTTGATTTTGTTCAATATGCTTACCGTTACTAGTCCAATCTTGTTTCGACGGTATTGTGGGATGAAGCGGCCCGGACCGACCTTACACGTACTCTTACGTGAGACAGGTTCCACCGACTGACATGCACTTGGTGCATAAGGTGGCTAGCGGGTGCCAGTCTCTCCCACTTTAGTCGGAACGGATTCGATGAAAAGGGTCCTTATGAAGGGTAAATAGCAATTGGCATATCACGTTGTGGTTTTGCGTAGGTAAGAAACGTTCTTGCTAGAAACCCATAGCAGCCACGTAAAACATGCAAACAACAATTAGAGGACGTCTAACTTGTTTTTGCAGGGTATGCTATGTGATGTGATATGGCCAAGAAGAATGTGATGAATGATATGTGATGTATGAGATTGATCATGTTCTTGTAATAGGAATCACGACTTGCATGTCGATGAGTATGACAACCGGCAGGAGCCATAGGAGTTGTCTTTATTTATTGTATGACCTGCGTGTCATTGAACAACGCCATGTAATTACTTTACTTTATTGCTAACCGGTAGCCATAGTAGTAGAAGTAATAGTTGGCGAGACAACTTCATGAAGACACGATGATGGAGATCATGATGATGGAGATCATGGTGTCATGCCGGTGACGATGATGATCATGGAGCCCCGAAGATGGAGATCAAAAGGAGCAAAATGATATTGGCCATATCATGTCACTATTTGATTGCATGTGATGTTTATCATGTTTATGCATCTTATTTGCTTAGAACGACGGTAGTAAATAAGATGATCCCTCATTAAAATTTCAAGAAAGTGTTCCCCCTAACTGTGCACCGTTGCGAAAAGTTCGTCGTTTCGAAGCACCACGTGATGATCGGGTGTGATAGATTCTTACATTCACATACAACGGGTGTAAGCCAGATTTACACACGCGAAACACTTAGGTTAACTTGACGAGCCTAGCATGTACAGACATGGCCTTGGAACACAAGAGACCGAAAGGTCGAGCATGAGTCGTATAGTAGATACGATCAACATGAAGATGTTCATCGATAATGACTAGTCCTTCTCACGTGATGATCGGACATGGCCTAGTTGACTCGGATCATGTAATCACTTAGATGACTAGAGGGATGTCTATCTGAGTGGGAGTTCATAAGGTGAACTTAATTATCCTGAACATAGTCAAAAGATCTTTGCAAATTATGTTGTAAGCTCGCGCTTTAGTTCTACTGTTTGAGATATGTTCCTAGAGAAAATATAGTTGAAAGTTGACAGTAGAAATTATGTGGATAGTAGAAAGCTTATGTCCTTAATGCACCGCTCAGTGTGCTGAACCCCAAACGTCGTCCGTAGATGTTGCGAACATCGGACATACACGTTTTGATAACTACGTGATAGTTCAGTTAAACGGTTTAGAGTTGAGGCACCAAAGACGATTTCGAAACGTCACGAAACATATGAGATGTTTCGAAGGCTGAAATTGGGATTTCAGGCTCGTGCCCACGTCAAGAGGTATGAGACCTCCAACAATTTTCTTAGCCTGCAAACTAACGGGGAAAAGCTCAATCGTTGAGCTTGTGCTCAGATTGTCTGAGTGCAACAATCACTTGAATCGAGTGGGAGTTGATCTTCCAGATGAGATAGTGATGTTTCTCCAAAGTCATTGGCACCAAGCTGCTAGAGCTTCGTGATGAACTATAACATATCAGGGATAGATGATCCTTGAGATTTTCGCGATGTTTGACACCGCGAAAGTAGAAATCAAGAAGGAGCATCAATTGTTGATGGTTAGTGAAACCACTAGTTTCAAGAAGGGCAAGGGCAAGAAGGGATACTTCATGAAACGGCAAATCAGCTGCTGCTCTAGTGAAGAAACCCAAGGTTGAACCCAAACCCGAGACTAAGTGCTTCTGTAATAAGGGGAACAGCCACTAGAGCAGAATTACCCTAGATACTTGGTAGATGAGAAGGCTGGCAAGGTCGATAGAAGTATATTGGATATACATTATGTTAATGTGTACTTTACTAGTACTCCTAGTAGCACCAGGGTATTAGATACCGGTTCGGTTGCTAAGTGTTAGTAACTCGAAATAAAAGGCTACGGAATAAACGGAGACTAGCTAAAGGTGAGCTGACGATATGTGTTGGAAGTGTTTCCAAGTTTGATGTGATCAAACATCGCACGCTCCCTCTACCATCAAGATTAGTATTAAACCTGAATAATTGTCATTGGTGTTTGCGTTGAGCATAGACATGATTGGATTATGTCTATCGCAATACGGTTATTCATTTAAGGAGAATAATGGTTACTCTATTTATTTGAATAATACCTTCAATGGTCTTGCACCTAAAGGAATGGTTTATTGAATCTCGATCGTAGTGATACACATTTTCATGCCAAAAGATATAAGATAGTAATGATAGTACCACTTACTTGTGGCACTGCCATGTAAGTCATATTGGTATAAAACGCATGAAGAAGCTCCATGTTGATGGATCTTTGGACTCACTCGTTTTTGAAAAGTTTGAGACATGCAAACCATGTCTATTGGTGTATACGCATGAAGAAACTCCATGCAGATGGATCGTTTGGACTCACTTGATTTTGAATCACTTGAGATATGCAAATCATACCACATGGGCAAGATGACTGAAAGCCTCGTTTTCAGTAAGATGGAACAAGATAGCAACTTGTTGGAAGTAACACATTTTGATGTGTGCAGTCCAATGAGTGCTGAGGCATGCAGTGAATATCGTTATGTTCTTACTTCACAGATGATTCGAGTAGATGTTGAGTATATTTACTTGATGAAACACAAGTCTGAATTATTGAATGGTTCAAGTAATTTCAGAGTGAAGTTGAAGATCATTGTGACCAGAGGATAAAATGTCTATGATATGATCATAGAGATGAGTATCTGAGTTACAAGATTTGGCACGCAATTAAGACATTGTGGAAATTGTTTCACAATTAATACCGCCTGGAACACCATAGTGTGATGGTGTGTCCGAACATCATAGTTGCACCCTATTGGATATGGTGCGTACCATGATGTCTCTTATCGAATTACCACTATCGTTCATGGGTTAGGCATTAGAGACAACCGCACTCACTTTAATAGGGCACCACGTAATTCCGTTGAGACGACACCGTTTAAACTATGGTTTGGAGAAACCTAAGTAGTCCTTTCTTAAAAGTTTGGGGCTGCGACGCTTATGTGAAAAAGTTTCAGGTTGATAAGCTCGAACCCAAAGTGGATAAAATGCATCTTCATAGGACACCCAAAACAGTTGGGTATACCTCCTAATTCAGATCCGAAAGCAATAGGGATTGTTTCTTGCACCGGGTCCTTTCTCGAGGAAAAGTTTGTCTCGAAAAGTTGAGTGGGAGGATGGTGGAGACTTCATATGGTTATTGAACCATCACTACAACTAGTGTGTAGCAGGGCACAGGAAGTTGTTCCTGTGGCGCCTACACCAATTGAAGTAGAAGCTTATGATAGTGATCATGAAGTTTCGGATCAAGTCACTACCGTACCTCGTAGGGTGACAAGGATGCGTACTACTTCAGAGTGGTACAGTAATCCTGTCTTGAAGGTCATGTTGCTAGACAACAATGAACCTACGAGCTATGGAGAAGCGATGGTGGGCCCAAATTCCGACAAATGGTTAGAAGCCATGAAATCCGAGATAGGATCCATGTATCAGAACAAAGCATGGACTTTGGTGGACTTGCCCGATGATCGGCAAGCCATTGAGATAAATGGATCTTTAAGAAGAAGACGGACGTGGACGGTAATGTCACCGTCTATGAAGCTCGACTTGTGGCGAAGAGTTTTTCACAAGTTCAAGGAGTTGACTACGATGAGATTTTCTCATCCGTAGCGATGCTTAAGTCCGTCGGAATCATGTTAGCATTAGCTGCATTTATGAAATCTGGCAGATGGATGTCAAAACGAGTTTCCTTACCAGTCTTCGTAAGGAAAGGTTGTATGTGATACAATCAGAAAGTTTTTGTCGATCCTAAGGATGCTAAAAGGTATGCTGCTCCAGCGATCCTTCTAAGGACTGGAGTAAGCATCTCGGAGTTGGAATGTGCGCTTTGATGAGATGATCAAAGATTTTGGGTTTATACAAAGTTCATGAGAAACTTGTATTTCCAAAGAAGTGAGTGGGAGCACTATAGAATTTCTGATGAGTATATGTTGTTGACATATTGTTGATCAGAAATGATGTAGAATTTCTGGAAAGCATATAGGGTTATTTGAAAGGTGTTTTTCAATAGAAAACCTGGAATAAGCTACTTGAACATTGAGCATCAAGATCTATGAGGATAGATCAAAAACGCTAAATGGTAGTTTCAAATGAGCACACACCTTGACATGATCTTGAAGGTGTTCAAGATGGATCAGTCAAAGAAGGAGTTCTTGGCTGAGTTGTAAGGTATGAAGTTAAGACTTAAAGCTCTACCACGGCAGAAAAGAGAGAAAGGACGAAGGTCGTCCCCTATGCTATAGATGTAGGCTCTACAGTATGCTATGCTGTGTACCGCACCTGATGTGTGCCTTGCTACTTATCTGGCAAGAGGGTACAAAGGTGATCAAGGAGTGGATCACCAGATAGCGGTCAAAATTATCCTTAGAGGAATAAGGATATGTTTCTCGACTATGGAGGTGATAAAGAGTTTGATGTAAAGGGTTACGTCAATGCAAGCTATAACACCTATCCGAGTGACTCTTATTAGCAAACCGGATACGTATAGTGGAACAACCATTTGGAATAGCTCCAAGTGGAGTGTGGAAGCAGCATTTACAATATGACATAGAGATTTGCGAAGTACATACGGACCTGAATGTTGCAGACCCGTTGACTAAAACCTCTCTCACGAGCAAAACATGATCAAACCCCAGAACTCATTGAGTCTTAATCACATGATGATGTGAACTAGTCTAGTGACACTAGTAAACTCTTTGGATGTTGGTCACATGGTGATGTGACTTATCAGTGTTAATCACATAGCGATGTGAACTAGATTATTGACTCTAGTGCAAGTGGGAGACTGTTGGAAATATGCCCTAGAGGCAATAATAAATAAGTTATTATTATATTTCCTTGTTCATGATAATCGTTTATTACCCATGCTATAATTGTATTGATAGGAAACTCAGATACATGTGTGGGTACATAGAGAACACCATGTCCCTAGTAAGCCTCTAGTTGACTAGCTCGTTGATCAATAGATGGTTACGGTTTCCTGACCATGGACATTGGATGTCATTGATAACGGGATCACATCATTAGGAGAATGATGTGATGGACAAGACCCAATCCTAAGCCTAGCACAAAGATCGTGTAGTTCGTATGCTAAAGCTTTTCTAATGTCAAGTATCATTTCCTTAGACCATGAGATTGTGCAACTCCCGGATACCGTAGGAATGCTTTGGGTGTACCAAACGTCACAACGTAACTGGGTGGCTATAAAGGTGCACTACAGGTATCTCCGAAAGTGTCTGTTGGGTTGGCACGAATCGAGACTGGGATTTGTCACTCCGTGTAAACGGAGAGGTATCTCTGGGCCCACTCGGTAGGACATCATCATAATGTGCACAATGTGACCAAGGGGTTGATCACGGGATGATGTGTTACGGAACGAGTAAAGAGACTTGCCGGTAACGAGATTGAACAAGGTATCGGTATACCGACGATCGAATCTCGGGCAAGTACAATACCGCTAGACAAAGGGAATTGTATACGGGATTGATTGAGTCCTTGACATCGTGGTTCATCCAATGAGATCATCGTGGAACATGTGGGAGCCAACGTGGGTATCCAGATCCCGCTGTTGGTTATTGACCGGAGAACGTCTCGGTCATGTCTGCATGGTTCCCGAACCCGTAGGGTCTACACACTTAAGGTTTGATGACGCTAGGGTTATAAAGGAAGTTTGTATGTGGTTACCGAATGTTGTTTGGAGTCCCGGATGAGATCCCGGACGTCACGAGGAGTTCCGGAATGGTCCGGAGGTAAAGATTTATATATGGAAAGTTGTTGTTCGGGTTTCGGGAAAAGTTCAGGTTTTTCCGGTATTGTACCGGGAAGCTTCCAGAAGGTTCCGGAGGATTCCAGAGGGGTCCGGAGGTCCGGAAATTGTTCCACCACGTCCAATACAGCAGCATGGGCTGTAGGGGGGCGCCCTCGCCTTAATGGGCCAGGGGCACCAGCCCCCCCAAGGCCCATGCGCATGGGAGGGGGGAAACCCTAAGGGGAAGGGCCTCCACTTGACTTGGGAGGCACTCCTCCCGCCCCTTGGCCGCCGCCCCCTCCTCAGATTGGATCTGAGGGGGCCGTCGACCCTCTCCCTTGCCCCTATATATATGTGGGGGGTGGGAGGGCAGCCGCACCACAAGTTCGGGCGCAACCCTCCCCCTCTCCCAAGTACTCCTCCTCTCCCGCGGTGCTTGGCGAAGCCCTGCAGGATTGCCACGCTCCTCCATCACCACCACGCCGTTGTGCTGCTGCTGGATGGAGTCTTCCTCAGCCTCTCCCTCTTTCCTTGCTGGATCAAGGCATGGGAGACGTCACCGGGCTGTACGTGTGTTGAACGCGGAGGTGCCATCCGTTCGGCACTAGGATCTCCGGTGATTTGGATCACGACGAGTACGACTCCTTCAACCCCGTTCTCTTGAACGCTTCCGCTTAGCGATCTACAAGGGTATGTAGATGCACTCCCCTTCCCCTCGTTGCTGGTTTCTCCATAGATAGATCTTGGTGACACATAGGAAAATTTTGAATTTCTGCTACGTTGCCCAACAGATGGAGGCCGGCTCTGCAGTCCTCATGTTAGAGAAAAATTGCAGCTTTGAGCCGCTGAGGCAGAAACTGGGGCGCCTTAAGCGTGACTGCAGGGATATGGGTACGCTGATGGCGGCTCTAGTCAAATATGCCGATTGTAATAGTACCAAGGATCCCGCGTCTGACGATGAGAAGACAGGGAAGGGAAAAAGGAACGGCAATGGAAAGGGTCAACAGCACAACCCGGTGAATCAAAGCGGCAATAAGCGTAAGGCGGACGGCAACCCGGAGCTTGTAGCCAATGCGAATACACAGGGTAACAATCAGAGATGTCAGGGTAAGTGGCCTCGATCCGGCGGGTCAGAATCATCTCTTGAGCAGTTACTCAATGAGCCCTGCCCGAAACACGGCACCCGGGAGCACCCCGCTACACACCTGTGGAAAGATTACGCGATCATGAAGGCATTTAAAAATTCCAATACCTTTGATGGTAGTCATGGATCTGGCGGCGGTTCAGGGGATGGCGGCTTTCATGGCCCGGGCGGCGGTTCAAAATACGGTTTTCAGGGACAACCGGGTGGAAATAATCAGCAGCAATCTGGTCAGGGAGGACAACAGGAGCAGCAGTCGGGTTATCAGAGCCATCCGAAACAGTTGAGTGGTGGGCAGTACCATGTGTTTACGACTAGCTTATGCAAACGTGACCAGAAGGTTCATAAGAGGGCCGTAAATTCGGTTGAGCCGGCAATTCGTCATTATTTGAGATGGTCAGAGCAACCCATCATATGGAGCAGAGAGGATCACCCTCCACGAGTCGATAATCCGGGTCAGTTAGCCTTGGTGGTAGCACCCCAGGTGGGTGAATATAAATTCACTAAGGTACTCATGGACGGAGGTAGCAGCATCAATATCCTCTATTACAAAACTTTCAAGCGCATGGGGTTGACTAAGAAGAATCTGAGAACATCCAACACTGTTTTCCATGGGGTGGTTCGAGGCAAGTCGGCTTACCCAGTTGGCAAGATTGAATTGGAGGTGGCCTTTGGAGATGAGTATGATTCCAGGGCTGAGAAATTGACGTTTGAAGTGGTCAAAATCAGGAGTCTATATCACGCTTTGTTCAGGCGACCGGCTTATGCTAAGTTCATGGCACGGCCGTCTTACATTTACTTACAGCTCAAGATGCCGGGTTACAAGGGCACCATCACTATGCATGGGAGTCGAAAGGTGGCCTTGGAATGTGAATAAGGCGACGCGGCCTACGCTGAGACTGCCTGTGCCGTGGAGGAGCTCAAATTTTATCAAGACAATGTTGACCCGGTGGATATGACCTTTGAGGGAGTCCTGGACTAGGGGGTGTCTGGATAGCCGAACTATCATCATCGACCGGACTCCAAGACTATGAAGATACAAGATTGAAGACTTCGTCCCGTGTCCGGATGGGACTTTCCTTGGTGTGGAAGGCAAGCTTGGCGATACGGATATGTAGATCTCCTACCATTGTAACCGACTCTGTGTAACCCTAGCCCTCTCCGGTGTCTATATAAACTGGATGGCTTTAGTCCGTAGGACGAACAACAATCATACCATAGGCTAGCTTCTAGGGTTTAGCCTCCTTGATCTCGTGGTAGATCTACTCTTGTAACACACATCATCAATATTAATCAAGCAGGACGTAGGGTTTTACCTCCATCAAAAGGGCCCGAACCTGGGTAAAACATCGTGTCCCTTGTCTCCTGTTACCATCCGCCTAGACGCACAGTTCGGGACCCCCTACCCAAGATCCGCCGGTTTTGACACCGACATTGGTGCTTTCATTGAGAGTTCCTCTGTGTCGTCACCGATAGGCTCGATGGCTTCTTCGATCATCAACAATGACGCAGTCCAGGGTGAGACCTTCCTCCCCGGACAGATCTTCGTATTCGGCGGCTTTGCACTGCGGGCCAATTCGCTTGGCCATCTGGAGCAGATCGAAAGCTACGCCCCTGGCCGTCAGGTCAGATTTGGAAGTTTGAACTTCACGGCTGACATCCGCGGGGACTTGATCTTCGATGGATTCGAGCCATAGCCAAGCGTGCCGCACTGTCACGACGGGCATGATTTAGCTCTGCAGCTGGACAGTACCCTGGAGGCCGCACTCGAGCCCGCTCCGATCTTCAATTCGGAGCCGGCTACGCAGATCGAGGACGGATGGCTAGACACCGCCTCGGGGGCTGCAACCTCTACGGCGATAGAGCCGAACACTGACCTTGTCCCTCATGAAGCTCGTGACTCCGAGGTGCCGGACTCCTTGCCGGACTCCGAACCTCCCGCGCCCCCTCCAATCGAATCCGATTGGGCGCCGGTCATGGAGTTCACCGCTGCAGGCATCTTTCAACACTCACCTTTTGGTGACATCTTGAGTTCGCTAAAGTATCTCTCGCTATCAGGACAGCCCTGGCCGGATTGCGGTCAGGACGGTTGGGATGCGGACGACGAAGAAATTCAAAGCCCACCCACCACCCACTTAGTAGCCACTGTCGATGATCTAACCGACATGCTAGACTACGACTCCGAAGACATCGACGGTATGGACAACGATGCCGGAGACGACCAAGAACCAGCGCCTACCGGCCACTGGAAAGCCACCTCATCATATGACATATACTTGGTGGATATCTCAAAGGATGGGAATGGCGAAGGAACAGCGGAGGATGACCCCTCCAAGAAACAGCCCAAGCGCCTGCGTCAGCGGCGCCGCTCTAAATCCCGCCACAGCAAGAATGAAGATTCCGGCACCGGAGATAATAACACCCCAAACAGTGCTGAAGACAACCCACTCCAGCAAGATTCAGCACAGGAGGACGGAGACGCCAGCCCTCATGAGAGAGCGGCAGAAGAAGAAGTAGAGGATTATATGCCTCCCTTCGGAGACGAGGCAAGCCTCGACGACGACGAATTCGTCATGCCTGAGGATCCCGTCGAACAAGAGCATTTTAAACGCAGGCTTATGGCCACGGCGAACAGCCTCAAGAAAAAGCAGCAACAACTTAGAGCTGATCAAGATCTGCTGGCCGACAAATGGACCGAAGTCCTCGCGGCCGAAGAGCATGAGCTCGAACGCCCCTCCAAAAGCTACCCTAAACGCAAGCTGCTCCCCCGATTAAAGGAGGAGGCGTATGAACCTGGATCACCAGCAGACAATACGGCTGACCGACCACCCCGTGGTCGAGACAGAGAGGCCTCTAGGCCCTTCACTAGAACCGTACCCCGGCATCGCTCGAAAAGCACAAGGCCACAGGGGAACGCTCCGGACTTGCGAGATATATTGGAGGATAAGGCAAGACAATCAAGATCGATCTATGGATCGCGTGGGCGCCCCATGATACGCGATGACAACCGTCGCGCCGGACACAGTAAGTCCGGCCGGGCCGAACAAAATAGACAAAGCTCTTTTGAGCTCCGTCGTGATATCGCCCAGTACAGGGGCGCCGCACACCCACTATGCTTCACAGATGAAGTAATGGATCATCAAATCCCCGAAGGGTTTAAACCCGTGAATATTGAATCTTACGATGGCACAACAGACCCCGCGGTTTGGATCAAAGACTATCTCCTCCACATCCACATGGCCCGCGGTGACGATCTTCACGCCATCAAATATCTCCCACTCAAACTTAAAGGACCAGCCCGGCATTGGCTTAACAGCCTGCCAGCAGAGTCAATCGGGAGTTGGGAAGGCCTGGCAGCTGCATTCCTCGATAACTTCCAAGGCACGTATGTGCGACCACCAGACGCTGACGACCTAAGCCATATAATTCAGCAGCCAGACGAATCAGCCAGACAATTCTGGACACGGTTCTTAACCAAGAAAAACCAAATCGTCGACTGTCCGGATGCGGAGGCCCTCGCGGCCTTCAAACATAACATCCGCGACGAGTGGCTTGCCCGGCACCTGGGACAGGAAAAGCCGAAATCCATGGCCGCCCTCACATCACTCATGACCCGCTTCTGCGCGGGTGAGGACAGCTGGCTAGCACGCAGCAACAACCTCAGCAAAAATTCTGGCAGTCCGGATATCGAGGACCGTAATGGCAGGTCGCGTTGCAACAAAAACAAACGCCGCATTAACGGCGACAATAGTGAGGATACAGCAGTCAATGCCGGATTCAGAGGCTCTAAACCCGGTCAGCGGAAAAAGCCATTCAAAAGAACTACTCCGGGTCCGTCCAATTTGGACCGAATACTCGACCGCTCGTGCCAGATACACGGCACCCCCAAAAAGCCAGCCAACCACACCAACAGGGACTGTTGGGTATTCAAGCAGGCAGGCAAGTTCATTGCCGAAAACAACGACAAAGGGCTGCATAGAGATGATGAGGAAGAGACCCGACCGCCGAACAATAGAGGACAGAAGGGTTTCCCCCCACAGGTGAGGATGGTGAACATGATATACGCAACGCACATACCCAAAAGGGAGCGGAAGCGTGCACTCAGGGATGTATACTCAATGGAGCCAGTTGCCCCAAAGTTCAATCCACGGTCCTCCTGCCCGATCACTTTTGACCGAAGGGACCACCCCACCAGCATCCGCCACAGAGGATTCGTCGCATTGGTTTTAGACCCAATCGTCGATGGATTTCACCTCACCAGAGTCCTGATGGACGGCGGCAGCAGCCTGAACCTGCTTTATCAGGATACAGTGGCAAAATGGGCATAGACCCCTCAAGGATTAAACCTACCAAGACGACCTTTAAAGGCGTCATACCAGGTGTAGAAGCCAATTGTACAGGCTCAGTTACACTGGAAGTGGTCTTCGGATCCCCGGATAACTTCCGAAGTGAGGAGTTAATCTTCGACATAGTTCCGTTCCGCAGCGGCTATCATGCCCTGCTCGGACGTACCGCGTTTGCAAAGTTCAACGCGGTGCCGCACTACGCATACCTCAAGCTCAAGATGCCAGGCCCTCGAGGAGTCATCACGGTCAACGGAAACACTGAACGCTCTCTCCGAACGGAGGAACATACAGCGGCTCTCGCGGCAGAAGTACAATGCAGCCTCTTAAGGCAATTCTCGAGTCCGGCCGTTAAGCGGCCGGACACGGCTAAACGCGCCCGGAGTAACCTACAACAAGACCACCTGGCATGTTCCGAGCACGCGTAGCAGTGCGGCCCCAACCCCAGCCCCTGCAAAACGTCAAGACAGGTCCTTCGCGTACACCATTACGCTCTGAAGATACCATGGGCATGGGGAGAGGGGCACGACCACGATAGGCCCAGAATGCGGATCAACCACACCAGGGGCTCTCAAGTGTGTCGTTCTTTTTTCTTTTCTCTTTTTATTTTTACCCACAGGACTCCGTTCGTCCGAGGCCCTGTCCGGCAGCAGACCTGCCGAACTCACGATGCAACAGCCAGGGAAGGAGAAAGGCTACAACGAATATCCAGGTGGTCTCCATTACGAGCATTAAATCTGTTTTATACACCACTCCGCAGCCTACCCCTGGAGGGGGACATGTTTAATAGTCCCATCCCTTGCTTATCGCACCATTTGTATCCTTCTGCATTTACAGCAGTTTTTCTTGAATAAGTAATGCAGCACCTTTTTGCTTCCAATTGCATTTCTTTCTTATACATATGTTCATTTATGATATGTTGCATCCGTACATTTTGGTACGGCTAAATACACCAGGGGCTTATGTTTCCCGCATCATGGTGTGATAAGTCCGAACACTTTCACAAGTGCGGCACCCCGAACTTATAGCATTATATGCATCGGCTCCGAATCATGTCTTGGGTCAATAGTTGGGTTTGCCCGGCTCCCATGTTTTGGTACCTTACGTTCCGTTGTATCGGCTAAGGTAGCACTGGGAGAACCACTGCGATTGCGCCCCAGTTGAGCTGGGCGAGCGCCTCAGTGGAGAAAGCTAAAACTGACCGTCATGATGAGGCGAGAGCCGGTCGCTGTTCGAGAGGTTTTTTGCGAGTCCCTAAAGACTTATGCCGCTTAGAGCAAGGAGCCAGCTTTGTCCGGCCCAGGCGTGGATAGCGCCCCAAATTCGGCCTTCCGAAGACTAGGGGCTTCGCCGAAATTTAAAATTATAGAATTCTATGGCTAAGTGAGAGTGTTCAAGCATTATAAGTCCGGTTGCCTTGTTCGTTGTGTTGAGCGCCTCCCTAGATGGACCCAAAAATGGGAACAAGAGTGCTCAAGTTTATCCCGAACACCCCAGCACTCGTGGCATGGGGGTTGAAGCCGACGACTTGCCATCTCTTAGATTTGATAAACAGCCGCACAGAAGGTAATATTTTAAATTAACAAGCGTTGCTTAGCGCATATGAACTAAGTTTTCAGCGCACAGGATAACAAAATGTGAGTCTACTCAAATATTACATCTTTGGAGCACTCACCCGCAATAATGCAGGCACCCTTCAGAACACCCTTATAATACATCTCGGGCATGCGATGCTCCTTGCCCTGCGGTGGCGGGTCCGTCACAAGCTTTTGGGCATCCATCTTGCCCCAGTGCACCTTTGCGCGGGCAAGGGCCCGACGGGCACCTTTAATACAGGCGGAGTGCTTGATGACTTCAACCCACGGGCACGCATCCACCAGCCGTCGCACCAGGCCGAAGTAGCTCCCAGGCATGGCCTTCTTAGGCCACAGCCAAACTATGAGGCCTTTCATGGCCTGTTCGGCCACCTTGTGGAGTTCGACCAGCTGCTTCAGCTGGTCGCTAAGGGGCACCGGATGTCTGGCCTCAGCATACTGAGACCAGAAGACCTTCTCCGTCGAGCTCCCCTCCTCGGCCCGATAGAACGTGGTAGCATCGGACACGCTGCGAGGAAGATCTGTGAACGCTCCTGGAGAGCTCCAAATTCGGGTAAGTAACAGGTAATTAACACTCACATGCTTACTTTGCATGAAAAATGCCTTACCCGCCGCTATTTTCTTCAACGCCTCGATTTCTTGGAGGGCCTTGTAGGCTTCGTCCTTAGCGGCTTTGGCACTCTCAAGAGCCGATGCAAGCTCAGACTCTCGAATCTTCGAGTCACGCTCCAGGCTCTCATGTTTTTTCACGAGATCCTGGAGCTCTTGTTGTACCTCCACCACCCGCGCCTCCTACTTCTCTCGCTCGGTGCGCTCCGCGGCCGCATTACGTTCGGCCTCGGCCACCGCCTCCTTCAGGGTCGCCACCTCGTTAGGGGCCCCTGCAATACCCACGTTATCCTTGTCATTCTTCTTGCAACCAAAATCCTTTTCTGTAAGGTACAATTTTAATAAGGTGTTACTCACCTTCCTTGTCCTCGAGCTGCTTCTTGGCACGGCCGAGCTCGTTCTCAGACCGTTCGAGGCTTTGCTTCAAAGCATTGACCTCCGCTGTCAATGCGGCAGAGGTTAGCAGCGCAGCCTGCAATCCCATATCAACATATTTTTTATACTCCTGTGTATATCTTTTTAGATCCTCAGTCCGGCTTTTCTTTCCGAACACCGAACCGAGCATCAGGGGCTACTGTCTATGCGGTACTATTTTACATATATCAAAATTCTTACCTCAAAGCCTGTTAGAAGGCTGCTGCAGGCTTCGGTGAGCTCGCTCTTGGCGAGCTGAACCTTCTGAATCACCACACTCATAACAGCACGGTGTTCCTCTTTGATGGAGGCGCCATTGAGCGCCTCCAGCAAGCTATCCGGCGCCTCCGGTTGGACAGAGGCTGCCGGCGTCACGGTCTTGCCCTTCTTACGAAGGGGCCGCCCACTGGACTCTGGAGCCACTATGGGTTCCGGGGCCGAGTCCGGTGCAAAGTCCGGGAGGTTGTTCTGCGACACCTCCGAGGCCTCCTCCTCCTGGTGGGTCCCTTCCCGGGATCCCACCTCGTCATTGTCCGCATCACGGGGGGTGGAGGCGGTTGGAAGAGAATCCATATCCGACGCACCTAAGGACCCGCTCGACGAAGCGGGAAGATCATCCTTGGGCAGACTGCAGGGTTGTATGCGGCATTAGAAAGACATTACGTGGCTTAAAGAAAAACCATGAAGTTATTCGGGAGTCCGGATACTTACGATCTCGCCAGGGGCTTGGCCCTTGGAGGCCAGTCCTCATCGTCGTTGCTGGCGTTGGCAGAGCAGTCCAGGGAAAGAGTTTTTCCCTTCTTGGACCCTTTGGCCTCCCTCGTTGGGGAGGCCTTCCTTTTCTTCCCTCCCCCCACTGGGGAGAGGCTTTCTTCTTCTCCTCCTCGCCTTTGTGAGAGGAGTCAGCCTCGGAGTCATCATCCGATAACACCTGAAAAGGGGAACTCTTCCGAGTGCCCGTGGCCTTCTTCTTGGCCTTCTTCTCCGGCACCGCATGGGGTGCCGGAGCCAGCAGCCCCGTTAAGCGGGTGTCCGCTGGGTGCTCTGGCAATGGGGCCGAACAGATAGTCTGCTTGGCCTTCGCCAGCCAGTCCTGTCAAAGGAGGGGGAGTTTAGATCCCGCATAGAGTCAAACTATGGAAAACAAGCGTCCCGTAAAGGACAAAATCACTCACCTCAACAGCCGGACGCTGCGAGCTGAATCCGTGATCTTCGGTAGCGGATGCGGGAGCCTTGGCGCCCTTAAACAACACCTTCCAGACATCTTCATACGTAGTGTCGAAGAGCCCGCTCAAAGTCTGGTGCTGCGCCGGATCGAACTCCCACATGTTCAAGCCCTGTTGTTGGCACGGGAGAATCCGGCGGATGAGCATGACCTGGACTATGTTGACAAGCTTGAGCTTCTTGTCCACTAGCTTTTGGATGTAGGCTTGGAGTCCGGTCAGCTCCTCCGAATCACCCCATGTCCGGCCGCTCTCTTTCCAGGAGGTGAGCCGTGTGGGGATGCCAGATCTAAATTCAGGGGCCGCTGCCCATTCAGGGTCACGCGGCTCGGTGATGTAGAACCACCCGGATTGCCACCCCTTAATGGTTTCTAGGAAGGTGCCCTCAAGCCAAGTAACATTGGACATCCTACCCACCATGGCGCCTCCGAACTCCGCTTGGCTTCCCTTCACAACCTTCGTCTTGACACTGAAGGTCTTGAGCCACAAGCCGAAGTGGGGCCGGATGTAGAGCAAGGCCTCACACACAATGATAAACGCCGAGATGTTGAGAATGAAATTCGAGGCCAGATCATGGAAATCCAGGCCGTAGTAAAACATGAACCCCCGGACAAAGGGATGGAGTGGGAAGCCCAGTCCGCGGAGGAAATGGGGAAGAAATACTACCCTCTCATGGGGCCTGGGGGTGGGGATGAGCTCTCCCTCGTCGGGGAGCCGATGCGCGATGTTGCTGGACAAATATCCGGCGCTGCACAACTTCTGGATGTGCCCCTCCGTGACGGAGGAGGCCATCCACTTGCCTCCCACTCCGGACATAGTTGGAGGAGGTTGAGGTGAGATGTGCGGACTTGGGCGGTGGAGTTCGAGTTCACGGAGATGGATAATCCAAGGAGGAAGAAGGTGCAGGTAAAAGGGTTGGATTTTTATCCCCTTATATAGGCGGACAAAAACATGTGTCCCCACCGGCCTGATAAAACTCGCTTATCTCCCAAGGGCCGCAATCAATGGCGCGGTTGGGTTACCCACGTGTGTATTGATGGGAATCCCGAAATAAGGGGAACACGATCTCTGCTTCGACAAGACATGCCAAGGAAACCGCTTCGCTAAACACGCTAAGGTGGTACAATAAAAACGACTCAAGTAAAGGCTTGGTAGTGGTGTGACGTCACGCCACCAAATACGTCAGCAGATTGAACTTGTGTAAATATTATTCTCTCTACGGTGGTGCGTGGAATTTATTTTGCAGGGCTGGACACTATCCTGGTGTTCACAATCATCGATAAATTATTCGGAGTAGGAACCCACCTTGCAATGCTGAAGACAAGATGCGCGTCGGGCTCGTCATCATTGAAGCCTGGTTCAGGGGCTACTGAGGGAGTCCTAGACTAGGGGGTGTCCGGATAGCCAAACTATCATCATTGGCCGGACTCCAAGACTATGAAGATACAAGATTGAAGACTTCGTCCCGTGTCCGGATGGGACTTTACTTGGTGTGGAAGGCAAGCTTGGCGATACGGATATGTAGATCTCCTACCATTATAACCGACTCTATGTAACCCTAGCCCTCTTCAGTGTCTATATAAACCAGATGGCTTTAGTCCGTAGGACGAACAACAATCATACCATAGGCTAGCTTCTAGGGTTTAGCCTCCTTGATCTCGTGGTAGATCTACTGTTGTAACACACATCATCAATATTAATCAAGCAGGACGTAGGGTTTTACCTCCATCAAGAGGGCCCGAACCTGGGTAAAACATCGTGTCCCTTGTCTCCTGTTACCATCTGCCTAGACGCACAGTTCGGGACCCCCTACCCGAGATCCGCCGGTTTTGACACCGACAACCTCCCTCAAGAAACCAACTACTGAGCATGACCCGGCATTGAAGTTTAAATCGGCCGCTGAGACAAAGCTTGTTGACTTTAGCCCAGGAGATGCCTCTAAGCAGTTCAGTATCAGTGCCAATTTGGATCCTAAATAGGAAAGCACGCTCATCGAGTTCATCCGTGAGAACCGGGACATCTTTGCATTGAAACCTTCTGACATGCCGGGTGTACCGAGGGAACTCGCTGAGCACACTCTCAATATTGATCCAAAGTATAAGCCGGTAAGGCAGTTTCTCCGACGGTTCAACGAAGAGAGACGGAAAGCTATTGGGGAAGAGGTCGCCCGACTATTAGCAGCCGGGTTTATTCTTGAAGTTTTTCACCCGGAGTGGTTGGCTAACCCGGTGTTAGTGCTTAAGAAGAACGGCACTTGGCGGATGTGTGTGGATTACACGGACTTAAACAAGGCTTGCCTGGCTAATCCCTTTGCTCTCTCCCGTATTGATCAAATCATTGATGCTACGGCGAGTTGTGAATGTTTGAGCTTCTTGGATGCTTACTCTGGTTATCATCAGATCAAAATGGCAGTTATGGACCAGGAGAAGACAGCTTTCATCACTCCGTTTGGGGCCTTCTGTTATGTATCTATGCCGTTTGGACTCAAGAGTGCCCAGGCGACTTATCAGCGATGTGTACATAACTGTTTGCACGATCAAATTGGGCATAATGTTCATGCTTATGTGCATGAAATCGTGGTGAAGTCCAGAGAAAAGGAAACCCTGATATCTGACTTGAGAGAGACCTTTGACAACCTTCGGGTTTACAAGATGATGCTTAACTCGGCCAAGTGTGTGTTTGGTGTACCTGCGGGCAAGCTCTTGGGTTTTCTGGTGTCAAATAGAGGCATTGAAGCTAATCCGGAGAAGATCATGGTGATTACCTCTCTGGCTAAGCCAGCGTGTATCAAGGATGTTCAGCGCCTGGCGGGTCATGTTGCCGCTTTAAGCCGGTTCATAAGCCGGTTAGGGGAGAAGGCATTAACGTTGTATCAGATGATGAAGAAAACAGACACCTCCGTCTGGAGTGATGCTGCTAACACTGCGTTTGAAGATTTAAAGAGGCAGTTGTCTGAGCCACCAGTTGTTGCGGCTCCCATTGATAGAGAGCCGCTGTTGTTATATGTGGTTGCTAACTCGCGGGCCGTCAGTGTTGCCATTGTGGTGGAGCGTAAGGAGGCAGGCAAAGAGCACCTGGTTCAACGGCCGGTTTACTACGTCAGCGAGGTGCTCATTGAGTCTAAACAAAGATATCCACATTGGCAGAATCTTGTTTATGGTGTGTTCATGGCAAACCGGAAGCTGAAGCAGTACTTCCAAAGCCATCCTATAACGGTGGTAAGTTCAGCCCCTCTGGGAGACATCATTCAAAACAGGGAGGCCACAGGGCGGATCGCTAAGTGGGCTATTGAACTTGAGCCCTATGGTTTGAAGTATATGCCCCGTACTGCTATCAAATCTCAAGCCTTGGTCGATTTTATCAATGATTGGACAGAGTTGCAGGCACCTGAGGAGAAGCCGGATAATACGTATTGGACTATTCACTTTGATGGGTCCAGGCAGTTAGAAGGCTCAGGAGCTGGCGTTGTTTTAACTTCCCCTCGAGGTGACAAATTCCGCTATGTGCTCCAGCTCATGTTTCCCTGTACTAACAATGCAGCTGAATACGAGGCCTTGCTCCATGGTCTCCGGATGGCCAAGGAGATGAATTTGAGTCGGGTAAGGTGTTTGGGCGACTCATATCTCGTGGCTCAACAGGTCTCAGGCAAGTGTGATTCTAAAGATCCCCTTATGGCGGCTTACCGTCGGGAAGTAGATGATGTGGCTGGACATTTCAAAGGTTACCAAGTTGAGCACATTGATCGAAGGAAGAATGAGGCGGCCGATGCTTTAAGCCGGCTGGGATCTCAACGTAAGCCGGTGCCACCTAACACCTTTCTTGATGTTTTGCATAACCCTTCTGTCAAGGTGCCTACCAAGGAAGAACTAGCGGTACCAGACTCGGAGGCACAGCTGGTGGCGGCTCTTCATGTCATCCCGTAGTGGACCGTGCCATATTTGGACTATATGACCCGGGGAGAGTTACCAGAGGATGAAACTTTGGCAAGACAAATTGTTAGACGATCCAAATCCATGACGATTGTTAATGGTGAGTTGCATCATTGCAGTGTGACAGGGGCATTTCAACGCTGTGTGTCACCTGGAGAGGGACAAGAGATACTTCGTGAGGTTCATGAAGGAGATTGTGGTCATCATGCCGGCTCAAAATCTCTTGTGGCCAAGGCTTTCCGTCATGGTTTCTACTGGCTCACGGCTCATGCTGATGTGGAGGATCTGGTCAGTAAATGTGACGGTTGTCAGAAGTTCTCACGACGTACTCATGTGTCGGCTCAAGAATTGAGGATGATCCCGATTACCTAGCCGTTCGCAGTCTGGGGTCTTGACATGGTTGGACCTTTCAAAAGGTCTAAGGATAAAAAGACACATCTCCTGGTGGCAGTGGATAAGTTTACAAAGTGGGTTGAGGTGGAGCCAGTCAGTAAGTGTGATGCAGCCACAGCGGTTCAGTTCATGAAAAAGGTGATCTTTGCTTTGGTTTCCCACAAAGCATTATAACTGATAATGGTACTAACCTTTCCAAGGGAGCCATGGAAGAGTTCTGTCAGGGAGAACATATCCGGCTTGATGTTTCGGCCGTTGCTCATCCTCAATCCAATGGTCAAGCAGAAAGAGCTAATCAAGAGATACTGAAGGGTATTAAGCCCCGGCTCTTAGTCCCCTTAAAACGGACACCGGGTTGCTGGGTCGAGGCATTACCCTCTGTACTATGGAGCATCAACACTACGCCTAACAGATCTACGGGTTATACACCTTTTTTCATGGTCTATGGAGCAGAGGCAGTTCTACCAAGTGACATCCGACACGACTCACCCCGTGTGGCGGCTTATGTAGAGGCGGACAACGAAAAGTCTCGTCAGGAGGCACTGGACTTGTTGGATGAGGAGCGAGACTTGGCAATGGCCCGCTTGGCGATTTACCAGCAAGACCTGCGCTATTATCACAGTCGCCGGGTCAAGAGCAGAACCTTTCAGGAAGGTGATTTGGTGCTCCGGCTCATCCAGGATCAATCTGACATGCACAAGCTATCTCCGCCTTGGGAAGGACCCTTTGTGGTCAGCAAGAATCTGAACAACGGGTCATACTACCTCATTGATATTCGAGAGCACAAGGACTCACGTAAGTCGGAGGAGGAGACCCGCCGGCCGTGGAATATAGCTCATCTTCGGCCTTACTATACTTGAGCCACAGGCTCTTAGGATGTATATACTTTTGACGATGTACATATTAGATAAAGTAATAAAGCAGGACCTCTGTCCTTTTTTCCCATAAAGAATGTTTTATGTCTTCTTTATCAAGTGGTGGACACTACCAACAGGGAGCGGATCATATCTGAATCCGGCTTTCCCTTTGGTCCGTCTTATGATCATATCTGAATCTAGCCATGATCACTTGGGGGCTTCCTGTTCAAACATAGGTCGTCCGAACCAAAGAGAACATAGCTGTCGATACCCGCTTGATCGGCATACTTCCAAACCCACTTGGGGGCTTCTTGATCATATTTGAATCATAGCTTAACCCCTTTGGGTCTGATGTGGATCGTATACGAATCAGCGTCATTAAACAAATCTCATGGTCACTTGGGGGCTTCCTGTTCAAACATAGGTCGTATTCGAACCAAAGAGAACATAGCTGTCGATACCCATTTGATCGGCATCGCCAAGCCACTGGGGGCTATATGATCGTATCCGAATCTTAGCTTAACCCCTTTGGAACGGTTTACTGATCATATTTGTATCAGAAGCCTGTAAATTATTTTGACTATCCTGAGAGCTTGGGAAAACATTATGAGATGTTTTTTGCCTTTCCAATTTAATATTGGTCACACCAGGTTGTTAAGTACCAGGTGAGCATCAAGTCAGCAGGAAAGATTATCAAAGGATCGCAGGTATGCTATTATGCTTATGCTTAGCAAAGTATAGTCATAAACCAGTCTATTTATGATGTTTTTTGGTTTGTGTTCCGGGTTATCAATACTTTCCGTGACCCCGGACGCGATAAACTGCCAAGGGAATCTTGCTTGTTTTATGTGCAGAATAAGGCAAGCAAAATTAACACGCCAAGGAAATAAAAGTCAGAAATATATAGCAGTGGCGGCTTACGGAAGTGTTAAGTGCTAGGAACATTCGCGAAGGCATGACAAACATTGGAAAGTTTTTTCTACCCTATTACAAGACTCCCCGAGTCCGAATAAATGAAGCATTGTTTTTTGCAAAACACCTGGCGATTCACTCCTTCGGCGGGCTTGAAGTCTCTGGGTTATCCTTCTCCGCTTCTCTATCGGCTGTTTTGTCCTGGAAAGTTGACGAGGCCCAGTCAATGCCGCTCAAAGCTTCAAATTCAGCTTCATCATCTATTAAACCGGCTGGGTCCACTTCAGGGGCAAAAGTATGCTTACGAGTAGGAGGGATCAGGCTGACGTCATCATATGGAATGTTTGGGATTCTCCGGTTCTCACTATCATAGCCCGGAGAGTACTTAGTGAGATCAGTATCGTTCCCAATGAGGGTCGCCACAGTACATATGACTTTGACACAGGCGATAAAGTTATGATCATCAAATACAGTGTCGTCCTCCTTCTGACTTGGGTATCCAAGAGCAAGGTCAGCCGGGTCTAGCTCTGGAAGCCATGCTTTTGCCCGGCTCAATGCAGCTACGGCTCCGGCTCTTGCAGATGACAGCCCTAAATCTTGAATTCGCTGAGGTAGCATAGAGAGATGCTTCAGTACATCTTGTAAGAGCCGGGGAGTGGGATTTGATAAGGCTAAAATGGCCAAGGCACGTTGTGACCCGGAATACAGCTGTTCCACTAAGGTGTAAACTGCTTCAAGATTGATCAGCATGTTTTGCTTAAGGTTGGTACTCCTGGGGCCTGTGTGTGCACAAGCATAACAATCAGCCGGAAGTAATGATTGCAATAGTCATTGTAAGGTCACAATATTTGAGGTTTTGCACAGTAACTTACCGAAGATGGCTGAGACCATTTGAGATATCTATCGTTTTATGTCGGACAACTCGGTTGTTGCCTCTGCAAGAGATGCTTCTGCTGTCTCGGCCCGAGTCACCAATGAAGCCTTCTCATCAGCCCAAGTTTTCTTCTCCGACTCAAATTTTTTCTTCAACTTCTCATTTTCAGAGACACTGAATTCAAATTTGGAGTTGGCCTTCTGAGTTTCAAGTTCTTGAGTTTCCAAATGACTCTTCAGGACAGCAAGCTCCGATTCAAACTGACTTATGGTGGCCTGCATTGACACCAGGTTATGGTAAGGATTATAATAAGGTAACATTCAAGTCCCAAGCACTTTACAAGTAAAGATACTTGGCACTTGGGGGCTAATGTATGCTGAAGAATTTTTCATACCGAGTCACACATATTAAGTCTCAAGCACTTTACAAGTAAAGATACTTGACACTTGGGGGCTAATGTATATTGCAAATTTAAAACTATCATGTTTTAACCGGGTTAAATATATTCTCTTTGAACCGGCTAAACTAACAAGTAAAGCAGATTTCTAAGTCTACAGCATATTTATTCATAAGCAATAGACTTGGGGGCTGGTACTGTATGTAAGATTCAAGTAAAAAGTATAAGTTATACCTCAGATTTGTGTTGTATTTGTTTTACCATGTCAATTTCCAGGTCACGGCTATTATGCACTTGATTCAGATAGCCCGAGACTATATCACCAATGTCATGGTATAAATATGTTGTATAATCAGTAATGTCCTACTTGGCTTTTCGGCGTTCGGCAAGTTCTTCCTTGGCAGTACATTTGGCAAGGACGGTAGGTCCCCCTGGTTCAACAAACTGAGACCTCACAGTCTCAACTTCCAGTTCATTTGTCTTGACCGGGCTAGGAGTCTCCGGGCCATTTGTGTTGAGAGTATCTTCGGCGGGTGGATCAGAAGTTGGCACTGGAATATCAGAAGCCGGATCAGGCGGCGGCTGATGGGTAGAGCTATCTGGAGCAGACGCATTAATCACCAGTTCAGTTACAATCGGGTCTTGGGACGGCTTATTCTTCTTCGCCCTCTTGCTGGGTTTCACTTGCATGCTGTTAACAAAGGCAGAAGGATGAACACGCAAGCATGGGTAAAGTAAAGTTCAAGGTACATAAGGTTACATTACCCGAGAGCAGTTTTGAAAGCCGGCATGTTTGACTGCATGGATTCACCGGAAGAAGGAGAGGTATCCTGATAATTGGAGTCAGACGAATTGACAGGATGACGAATTAAGCCCGGTAAAGGTAAAACAGAACGTAAATCAGAGATAACCTCAGTCCGACGCTTCCTGGTTACGTCAGGTAAGCCGGAGGAGAGTTCCGCATCCTTGTTATTCTGGGTCTGCCTCCGGTTCTCAAGCTGTTGTTGCTTCAAAAGAAATTGAGGATCTTGATAAGCAAGAGCATGTGAAAATCATACTTTTCGGGTCACCCTTCGGATCTTTTGCTTTGGCAAAGGCTCTGAGTCGGAGGAGATTATAGTTACCTCTTCATTGGCTGCTTGACTGTTCCCCGTATCCTCCTGAAGGGATAGAATGTCAGACAGGTAATAACAAGGGAATTAAGAAAATTTAAAGATTACCTCTTCATCATCCGAAGAACTATCATCCAATTTGAGTAAGTTGGAGGCGCTGGGTTTCTTCTTCTTTGAGGTTCCCGTCTTGGCGGCTTTCCTTTCAGCTTTCTCGGTTGTCCTGGCTTGTTTTGCAGCCTCATGGTCATATTTGACCTTCCAAAAGTTATCATCGGCCTGTGGAAAAGGATAAGGAATTATGAGTACCAAAAAAAGGTATAATATAGAAAAGAGTATTTATTAAGATTGATAACTTACTACGGGGGCTGGGTTCTTCTTGCAAAAGGGAAGTAAGCCGAAGGTGTTACTAGTCACAGTGCCCTCCTTCAGCAGTGACTGGGTCTTAGCATCCACCACATCATCTGGTAATTCGTCAGGACTATGGCGTAACGGGTCATCCTTTTCGCCTGTATAGGTACACATTAAGCCGGAACGGTGGCTTAATGGAAGTACTCGCCAAGTGACCCAGACTCGGACCAGATCGATGCCGTTTAAACCGTTTCCCAAGAGAGCTTTGATCTTCTCGATGGTGGGGTTGAGAGGCAGACGTTCAACGGCCGTTAGTTTGTCTGGTAGAGGATGGTTGGACTCAAGGCGCAGGGCGCGAAAGCCGGGCAGAGGCTTCTCATCAGCCGGAGAAGTGTCCTGACAGTAGAAGCACGTTTGGTTCCAAGATTTTGGGTGACTCGGCAGCTCAGCATAAGGAAAAAGGCAGTCTCTCCGTCGCTGGATTGAGATGCCGCCAAGCTCAAGACTGGGCCCGTTGGCACGTTCTTATTGCCGGTTCATGTAGAAAAGTTCCCTGAACAATAGAAGACTTGGCTCCTCTCCCAGGTACACCTCGCAGAAGACTTGGAAATTGCAAATATTTGACACGGAATTGGGTTCGATGTCTTGAGGTCTAAGGTCAAAGAAATTCAAAACCTCCATGAAGAATTTTGAGCCGGGAGGGGCAAATCCCCGGCTCATGTGATCCGTAAAAACTATCACCTCCCCTTCTTTGGGTTGAGGCTTTTCTTCAGACGGGTCAGGGACACGATAAGACATGACCTCCCTTTTTGGCAGGTGGCCAGATTTCACGAACTCAGCCAGTTTACTCTTGGTAGCTATGGATGGGGCCCAATTGAAGGTTACAAGGGCCTTGGCCGCCTTAGGAGCCATGACAATAGTTGGCCTATGACAAAATAAGAAGATCCGGTTCAATTTTAACCTGGGAGGAAAATCCTAGTTATTCAAGGTGGCGGCTTAATGATGGGCCTAATGATATAAGGATGACTGTGCAACAATATTTAAGCCTCTATAAGTATCAAGAGCAGTTCAAAATTCTTCAGGTCATGAGGAGCAAATAAGGTTCTGTGTCATTTATTTAAGCCGGACACATGGACAGTTGTGCTTAAAGGCATTTAACAGAAGGAATTTTCCGGGTGATAAAAACAGGTTTCCTAATCTTCTGCTGATATTTAAGATCAAAGGTCTGTTCTGATAAGAACATTTTCTAGACCTAAAAACTGATGCAGACGTGTTCATATGCTCGAATGAGGCTTTTATACAGAGAAAGGGATCTGTTTTTTTATCCAAAACAAGTGCAAAAACAACTACCGCGGCCATATTATATCATTCTCAGATCAGAAGAGGAGTCTAAGAGGAAAACTAACAAGGGTTTGGCTCTAATGGTGATGAACTCTGACGAACTCGAAAAAGCTCTAATGCGGATCTAAGCAAGGAACAGAAGGGAACTTACGGATCTGGATGGGCTGCGGAGGTTCGTCGCTTTTCTCTGGTCCAACCAGGTCGATGCAGCGGCCTAAGACGGTGAAGACAGGAAGCTCGACAGTAGCAGCGGCGGACCTCAAGAGGAGTCGGGAGGAAGAAGACGACTGAAAGAGGGAAGAATGGAAGACCACGGTCGTGCCTATTTATAAGAGAAGGATAACTGAGGTGGCGCAAGAAACGAGGAGATAAAATTTATTATCCAGCGGCCCTGACGCCTCGATTCTCGGGATGGTCAGTAAAGGCAAAGATCCGTTGGAAGATATGACGGAGTAAAAATAAGTTTTATTGAAGATGACGTCACGGTGATTTAATCCGGATCCAGGTGATGACGTCCCGGCGGGTTAAAATCTTAGCGCAAAACAAAAGACTGAAGGACAGTTCCATAAGGTATTTTAAGATTGACATGAACAGGTTCAAATCAATCTGGGGCCTAATGTTGGGGATATAACTATTTGTCTAAGCTGCCCAGGAGGGGCCGGGTTACGCAAAGAAGACTTACTAGAGAGAACCCCAAGACCAAAGGTGAAGATGGCGGTTCATAGAGGGCTTAAGGCCCGTTGTAATAAAAGTGCCATAGTAATATGACTTGTATCATAAGGTAGACTTAACTAGTCACCGAGCCGGACACTGTTTATAAGCCGGCCGGGACTCTATAAGCCGCAGGGCGTCAACCCGTGTATATAAGGGGACGACCCGCTGGCAGCTTAGGGCAAGAAACAACTCACCGAGAGCCGGGCATAGCATATCTCGCTCCCTGGTCATCGAAACGTCAATACCAACCCAACTAGACGTGGGCCTTACCTTCACCGTAAGGGGCCGAACTAGTATAAACCCTCTCGTGTCCCTTGTCCCGATTAACCCCTTCAAGCTTCCTAGTTGCGATGGCTCCACAACTAAGTCCTTTCACGAGGACATCTGACGTGACAATTCCACGACAGGTATGATATTTACTTGCTATGAATATATGAGGTTTTGATAATCTCACCCTGGTTATAGACTATGCAGTCACCAGTAGGTTTTTTGTGGGGTATTATGACCCGCCCTGGGGTAAACCGCCAGGGCATTTATTATCTGCCTGTATGAAGGAAATATGATAAATATGGTTTGCATAATGGATGACATTATAAGCATAAGTGGCAGGTCTTCACAGCGTCAGATCCATGGCTCAAAAGTGTTATGCAAACAAACATGCACGATGGCATGACAGATCAATGTTTTAACTAGCCTATTACAAGGCCATCGGTTAGCCCAAATAATTAAGTGTTTTGAGGCATCAAATTCATAAACCACCACAGAAGATCAGCTGTCCTGGTCTGGGCGTGTGGACGATTCCAGATCATCTTGCACCGGTTCACCTTCCTCCTCATTACCCACTGGCTGGAAGTCAGATGTGGCCCAATTGATTCCAGTCAAAGCTTTGAAAATAGCTTCGTCGTCTATGAGGGTTGACAGGTCAATGTCAGGAGCGAAGGTATGCTTACGTGTTGGCGGGACGAGGTCGACAACCTCATGAACCGGCGCCTTCACTTTTGTATTGCCAGCATCATAAGCCGGATTGTATTTGGAGAGATCAGTTCATCAGCTAGTTTGCTCGCCAAAGGGCGCATCTCCCTTACAATATTGGTGAAATATACCGCTTCAAAGGGGGACCCATCTTCTTTTAGCCTTGGGCTACCACTGGCCAATTCCTCTGGGTCAAGCTCCGCTTGCCATGCTTTCGCCCGGCTTAATGCGGTGATGGCACTAGCTCGAGCGGCTGATAGCTTCAGATCTTCAACTCTCTATGGTAGCACGAACAAATTTTCCAACACTTCCTTGATAAGGTAAGGTGGTTGCTTCTTGTGAGAGGCGGCAAAGATGGCCCTTTGGGCGCCAGCGTAAAGTTGTTCCACCAAGTTGTATGCAGCTTTAAGTCGGACACGCATGTCTTGACCCAACTTTGAGTTGCGGGAGCCTGCATTGACAAAGGTATTTATGAGCTATCTTGTGATAATTAAATATTGATGATGAAAGTTTAAAGTACAATGTTTCTTACCAAAGAAGGCGGATGTCATGATAATGACTTGATGCTTTAAACTGGATAACTCATCAGTCACCGGTTTAAGAGCAGCTTCAGCATCTTCATCTCTCTTTGTCAGTGCCGCCTTCTCGGTCTCCCAGCCGGCTCTTTCAGTATTTGAAAGTGCAACTATCCCTGGGTGGTTTTGGTAATTATTAACAACATATAGCTTATTGAACTAATGCTATTTCAAGATGAATATTTTAGGAAATTTCAATGATTGGCATGGCATGGACTAGGAATGTGAACCCCTCAAAATGCTAAGGACAAAGGATTGGCTCAAGCTCTAAAGCTCAAGACTCTACATTTTACTTTTAGTGATCCAAGATCACATTGAGTCCATAGGACAAGCCAATACTATAAAAGGGGATGAGGTGTTGCTTAATGGCTTGCTTGCTCAAAGTGCTTGGTGATATGCTCCAAAAACCCTCAACCACTTTCTCATATCCACATATGTCCCAAATCAAAAGGCAAACTCGGCCCCACCAATTTGATATATCCGGCGCCACCGACTTCATCTAACATAGTGTCACGCCCAATATGCGACCCTATCCTAAAGGAACTTGAAGGTCCCACCAAGGATAGAAGCGCATATTGGAGACGCTTTTGCAAGGTGGATATCATTACATCGTATCATTACATAAAACTAGGGGATACATACAAGAGGCATAGAATGCCACACGAATACAACATCATCTTACATAAGAGCACCATCCGACTACGGATGAAACACAAACAGAAGCTCAAACGACATCCACCTTGCTAGCCCAGCCTGCCGACCTGGAACCTATCCACTGATCGAAGAAGAAGCAGAAGCAGAACTCCCAAACAAGCAAACATCACTCTCGTGTCATGATCATCGCAAAATCTGTACCTGCAGCTGTTGTTGTAGTAATCTGTGAGCCACGAGGACTCAGCAATCTCATTACCATGGGTATCAAGACTAGCAAAGCTTAGTGGGAAAGGAAGGGGTAAAGTGGTGAGGTTGCAGCAGCAACTAAGCATATATGGTGGCTAACATACGCAAATAAGAGCGAGAAGAGAGCAAACGGAACGGTCGTGAAGCTAGCAATGATCAAGAAGTGATCCTGAACTCCTACTTACGTCAAACATAACCCAAAACCCTGTTCACTTCCCGGACTCCGCCGAAAAGAGGCCATCACGGCTACACACCCGGTTGATGCGTTTTAATTCGTATTTGGTGTCAAGTTATCTACAACCAGACATTAACAAATTCCCATCTGCCACATAACCGCGGGCACGTCTCTCGAAAGTTTATACCCTACAGGGGTGTCCCAACTTAGCCCATCACAAGCTCTCACGATCAACGAAGGATATTCATTCTCCCAGGAAGACCCGATCAGTCTCGGAATCCCGATTTACAAGACATTTCAATGATGGTAAAACAAAACCAGCAAAGCCGCCCGATGTGCCGACAATCCCGATAGGAGCTGCACATATCTCGTTCTCAGGGCAACACCGGATGAGACTAGCTACGAGTAAAACCAGCCCTCAAGTTTCCCCGAGGTGGCCCCGCAGGCAGCTCGGTTCGGACTAGCACTTAGACAAGCACTGGACCGGGGGGCTAAAATAAAGATGGCCCTCGGGTTGGCTGACCCAAGGGAAGGGTATAGGTGGTGGTGAGGCAAATGGTAAAACCAAGGTTGGGCCTTGCTGGAGGAGATTTATTCAAAGCGAAATGTCAAGGGTGTCCCATAAATCAACCAACCGCGTAAGGAACGTAAAATCAAGGAACCTAACACCGGTATGATAGAAACTAGGGCGGCAAGAGTGGAACAAAACACCAGGCATAAGGCCGAGTCTTCCACCCTTTACCAAGTATATAGATGCATTAATTAAATAAGAGATATTGTGCTTTCCCAAAATAATCATGTCCATCATGGAGCAATCTTCAACTTCACCTGCAACTAACAATGCTATAAGAGGGGCTGAGCAAAGTGGTAACATAGCCAAACAACGGTTTGCTAGGAAGGGTGAAAAAGGTTAGAGGCTAACATGGCAATTTGGGAGGCTTGGAGAGCAAGTGATAGGTAGCGCAGCATAGCGATAGAATGAAGCAACTTGCATAGCAATGATAGTAGTGAGATCCAAGGTGATGGTCATCTTGCCTGAAATCCCGCTAGGAAGAAGAATGAGTCCATGAATAAGACGAACGGAAGAAGCCGAATCAAGCGTAGACGAACGAATCCTCATGATCGCAACGAAACAGGAACTATCGAGAAGAAGCACACAACATGGTAAACACACCAAACATATACATGACATGATGCTCAACCAAGTATGATGCAAGACAAGACTACATGAAGCTACTCATGGCAAGAGATGATGCATACAAGAACAAGGCATCAAAGCAAGGTTAAATGAGGCCGGAAACAACATATAACAATTCCGGAAAATCCCCATATGCATATTTCGAAATTGGTCCAGAACTGAATAAAACTTAAGTTCAAGTTGTTAAACAGCAAGTTAAGATGCACCACAATGATCTACACGAAAATCTAGTCAAGTTACATATAGAGTTCATTTAATTTGGAGCTACGGCCTACAAGATATGAGCAAAACAAGTTAAGCATGGCATTGACGCAAAATGCATACAAACATCAAGCAAACACTCTCAAAACATGGATACAACATGATAATATGAAACTTCATGCAAAATCAAGCAAGTTTCATATAGAGCACACTCAAAATGGAGCAACGGTAGAACACATACACTCTATACAAGTTTTAAGGATAAGCTGTCCAAAACAGCAACTAGGCATCTAGCAAGCATCAAAACAATATGCTATAGCAACTCAACATAAGAACAAAAGACATGGGCATGAAGTACAGGTAAAGCATGTCAAAACATGAACACTGAGCTATCTCCATAAAACACTATAACATCCTCAAAAGGACATGGCAAGATTGCAAACAATAACAGTTTTAGATTTAGCAGAAATAACATCAGGTTGCAATGTTTAGAGCTATCAAACAACATGATACAGGAACTTATCATGGCAACCAAAGGCATGGAATCCTAGTAATAAAGACAAAGAACAAAACTCCCTTACTGAACTAATTCCAAAGATCAACAGAAAAGATGGTAGCATCCATGCAAACATGGCAAATGATATGACAGTTTCAGGCATGGCAGGAACAACAATAAGTAGGCATGTTGGTGAGCTTGTAAGACTCCCCACAGAGAAATACATGGCATGACAAGGTGACCAACGGTAATATGGCATAATTATGAAGCTAAACATTGCAAGAGCAAGTTCATAGGGTGCATGGATCACTAGTAAAGCTCATTGCAAAACTGAACTTAATGTTAACAGGCTGACAGCAACATTATTTAGCAAATTGAGAGCAAGATTACAACAAGCTACAGCAGGCTATAAATGCAACCAGAGGCATGGAAAGATAGAGCATGACACGTGTAACAAAACATCCTCAGTGAACATCTCCGGATTATGCATAGAATGACTTGTAGCAACAGGATTACATAGCATCATGATATAGCAGATTAGGACTAGCAAAACAGCAACAGCAAGTACCCTACTTCACGAGGTCGATGCACTCACTAAAGACTCACAAAAATACATGTATTGCACCACTGTAAAGATGGCATGATGTAGCTCAAAACTCATGTAGACATCAAGCTCATAAGATGCACACACAAAATGCAATGAAAAAGACAAAACAGCAAGTTATGTTAACAGACAGCAGATTAACATCATATAGCACTCTTGCAACGATGATTAGGGCATTAAGATGAACTCCAATGGACATGGCAAAATGGAACAAAATGAGGAGCACAACATGATGAACATTTTGTTATATCGAGCATGCTAAACGGTGCAGTACGCTAGGAGATATCATGCGATGAACTGGGGACCAGATTGCAAATATCTTCGGGACTTAGAGAAATTTTCAGGGGTCAACCTCTGTCAGATCTGGATCTGGGCCGCAGGTCGAGGCGGGCCGGGCTCGCCGGAGTTGGATCTCGCCGGACTTGCCGAAGTTCTTGCTGGAGAGGGAGGGGACGCGCCGGAGTAGGAGAGGCGGAGACCGGGGCGGCGGCGGCGGGGCGATGGCCGGCGCGGTCCGGCAGGGAGCAACGGGCGAGCGGGAGGCAAGGCGGCGGCGGCGCGCGCCGGCGGAGGCGCTGGATCGGCGGCAGAGGTGGGGCGGCGCGCGGGGCGCGGCTCGGTGTGGCGTCTCCGGCGGAGCTCGCCAGCGGGAAGGTCGGGCGGCGCGCAAGGGCGGCGGGGCTTGAGGCGCGCAGGCGGGCAGCGGCGCAGCCGGTTCAGGCCCGGGCGGGCCCGCGATGGCCTCCGCGGGCCGGCAATGCGGGGATGGCAACGGAGGACAGGTGGCGGCTCCGGATTGGGCAGAGGCGGTGGCGGACATGTTCGGGCGTGAGGGTGGACGTGTCCGTTGGTGGGAGGAGGAAGAAGCTAGGGTTTGGACCCGAAAATTCGGAGGGAGGTGCAAATATATGGGTAGAGGGAGCTAGGAGAGTCCAAATGAGGTGCGGTTTTCGGCCACGCGATCGTGATCGAGCGGCCGAGAGGATGGAGGGGGTTCGGATGTGTTCTTGGGCTGTGGTGAATAGGGATTGGGCTGCAAAGAGAGAGGGGTTTCGGGCTATGCGGTTAACCGTTGGGGCATCAAACGACCTCCAAATGGAACAAAATTTGACGGGCGGTCTACCGGTGCTATACCAAGGCCAGTTGGCAACCTCGGTCCATTCTGACAACGGTTTTATCCCGTTCACAAAACAAGGTCTGAGAGGTGCGACGGGCGCGTGCGAGAGGTCTGGACTCCGAATGGACAACGGAGAGAACCGGGGGAACCCGAACGGATGCAAGTTTTGAAAAACATGCAGATGAGATGCAGATGATGACATGGCAAAATGCAACACGCAAGTAAATGACATGGCAACAAGGACGAATAATTGGAAGACACCTAGTGCATCGAATCCGGGGTGTTACACATAGCCACTGCCAGAAACCCTTGTCACTTCGGTCTCACTAAGATGGGATTGCAAACTCTCTGTTTCCCTTTGTAACATTTCAGTCTAACCGAGATGAGCGATCGGTCCCACCGAGTTTGCAATTCAAACTCTCTGTTTCCCTTCGTAACGTCTCGGTCTAACCGAGATGACCGATCGGTCCCACCGAGTTCGCAATGCAAACTCCATGTTTCCGTTTTGTAACGTTTTGGTCTCACCGAGATGATCGAATCGGTCCCACCGAGTTTTCCTAACCAACTCACTGGTTAGCTGATTACCAAAGTCGGTCCCACCGAGTTTGTGTAATCGGTCTCACCAAGATTACGTTATTCCCTAACCCTGAAGGAGTTGGTCCCACCGAGTTGACATGTCGGTCCCAACAAAATGCCTAACGGTCACATTATGAACTAAATCGGTCCGACCGAGTTTTCTGATTTGTTCTCACCGAGTTTGGTAAATTGTGTGTAACGGTTAGATTTTGTGTGGAGGCTATATATACCCCTCCACCATTTCTTCATTCATGGAGAAAGCCATCAGAACATGCCTACACTTCCTACATTCATTTTCTGAGAGAGAACCACCTACTCATGTGTTTAGGTCAAGATATTCCATTCCAACCAAAATCTTGATCTCTAGCCTTCCCCAAGTTGCTTTCCACTCAAATAATCTTTCCACCAAATCCAATCCTATGAGAGAGAGTTGAGTGTTGGGGAGACTATCATTTGAGCACAAGAGCAAGGAGTTCATCATCAACACACCATCTATTACCTTTTGGCGAGTGGTGTCTCCTAGATTGGTTAGGTGTCACTTGGGAGCCTCCGTCAAGATTGTGGAGTTGAACCAAGGAGTTTGTAAGGGCAAGGAGATCGCCTACTTCGTGAAGATCTACCCTAGTGAGGCAAGTTCTTCGTGGGTGATGGCCATGGTGGGATAGACAAGGTTGCTTCTTCATGGACCCTTCGCAGGTGGAGCCCTTCGTGGACTCGCTCAGTGGTTATCCTTCGTGGGTTGAATTCTCCATCAACGGTGGATGTACAATAGCACCACCTATCGGAACCACAACAAAAATCTCCATGTCAACATTGCGTTTGCTCCCTCCAAACTCCTCCCATTTACTTTCTTGCAAGTTGCATGCTTTACTTTCCACTGTTCATATACTCTTTACATGCTTGCTTGAATTGTGTTAAGATTGCTTGACTTGTGTCAAGTTTCTAAAATCTATCAAGACTTAAAATTGGGAAAAGGCTAGATTTTTATTTGGTCAAGTAGTCTAATCACCCCCCCCCCTCTAGACATACTTTCAATCCTACAGTATTGAAATATTTCTTCATCTTTTCAGCATATTCTAAAGTAGCTTTCAGCTCTAACTTGGCTTTGGAAGTTTTAAATTCTTGGGTCTTGATATTCCGTTGCAAATCAGTGACTTGGGATTCTTTTATGTTTAGCTCAG
Source organism: Triticum aestivum (assembly GCF_018294505.1). Taxonomy (NCBI): domain Eukaryota; kingdom Viridiplantae; phylum Streptophyta; class Magnoliopsida; order Poales; family Poaceae; genus Triticum; species Triticum aestivum. The sequence goes on from NC_057795.1 coordinate 507,815,543, forward strand.
CCTACAATGAAAAAGATGGACATTATTTTGGCATTATTCGTTGAAGTCCCAAGCACAATACAAGTATTTTACTTGGCACTTGGGGGCTAATGTACATTTCTCTTTTCAATCAGAAATGTCAATGACCCGGTTTAGCTATGAAGATTAAACCGGACTTTAGGGGCCACCTGTTTGGATTTATTCCTACATATAACGATAAGTTCCAGCTTAGCTATGCAGCTTAAGTCGGCCCTTGGGGGCTACATAAGTGCATTTTAGCAGTTCAAGTATTGAAGACCCGGCTTATAACCTTCCAATTTTAAGCTGGCTCTTGGGGGCTACATGTTATGATTCAGCAGTATTGGAAAGTTATAAATGGCAGCAGTATAGATACAAGATCAAGAAAATCATTCTTCTATATTCAGTAGACTTGGCAGCTCATTGATATGAACTCATATGAGAAAGGTCTTGTTCAAGGCTTACCTCAAAGCGTTCTTTCATAAGATTGACCAAGCCGGCTTCAAAGTCACAACTGGCATGAATGCAGTTCAGATAACCCGCGTGAAGCTCTTGAGCATTAAACTGAGCATAGCTCTCCGGGTCCAACTTCCACTTGCCTTTGCTAGCAGCTGAAAATTCTTCCTTAGAACTGTGCTTGGATAGGACGGTGGGATTACCAGGTGTTGTGTAAGTTGTCCCGGTAACCACAACATCGTCTTCAGCCACTTCAGTAGGCTTGGCAGGGCTTGGCAGCTTAGCACCTGATTCATCAGCAGTTATGGGGTCTATAGAGGCCTCTGGGATTTCTGGCGGTGGCTCATCAGCATGATTTTCAATGTTTTGCATGGAGTTTTCAGACTCAAGTTGTTGTTGTTCCAACTCATGTGCCTTGGGGTCATCAATTGACTTATTTATTTTGGCCTTCTTGCTTGGCTTGGGCATTCCGCTGATAAAGGAAAAATGAAAAGATGTCTCTCTCTCTCTATATATATATATATCCAAGTCAATAAGGGTAAGAATTATTACTCAGGGGCAATCTTGAAAGCCGGGATATAAGTTCCCGTTGAGTGGCCGGAAGATGACTTGGAAGTGCCGTAATAATTTTAATCAGAAGGATTAAGGCCCGCCTTTGGAAAAGCTAAGTCGGAAAGCGGTGAAACCTCTGCTCGGCGTTTGCGCGGAGCCGGCGTGTTCGGTAAGCCAAAAGAGAGAACCTTGTCGCCACTATTCCGGGTTGTGCGGTGAACTTCGTGCTCCTGTTTCTTCAAAATAAAGTTGGGATCCAAGTAAGCTAAAGGGTGAGAAAACCTTACTTTTCGGCTTGCTTGACAAACTTTCTGTCTTGGCAGAGGATCTGAGCCAGAGGAAATGATAATTACCTCTTCACCATGTGTGTGACTGCCTTCCGTCATCCTGATAGTAATCATTGTCAATAATATGTACAAAAAATGAGCCAAGGGAGTCAAGTTCTACCTCCGACTCATCATCATCCAAGTCAAGTAAATCGTAGGGGTTGGTCTTCTTCTTGGCCGGCTTTTTGGAGCCTTGTGCTTCGTCTGGGTCTTCTTGGCCAGTTTATCTTGCGGTTTCTTACTCCAGAAAGAAGAGTCACCCTGCGGATATTAAAATGATTATGAGAAGGCAGTTTTCAAATGAATAGCTGAGCAAAATCAGGAAGTTGTTGTCAAATACTTACAGTTGGAGGTTTGTTAAGGGTACAAAAAGGCGTTAAGCCGGCCTGCTGCAATCTTCCAAGCTCTCGTTCAGTAGAGTCTTGGTCATATTATTGATATCTTCATCAGTCAGCTCTATCTGACAGTGGCGCAGAGGGTCCTTAATGTCGCCAGTATAATCACACATTAAGCTAGATCGGCGGCTTAAAGGCAGAATTCTCCATGCGACCCAGCATCGGGCTTGGTCGATTCCAGTAAAACCATTAGCCCTTAAGGCTCTGATCTTGGAAAATATGGGCCTATATTTGGCCCGTTCAGCGGTGCTGATCTGTTCTGGGAGGGGGCGCCTGTTGCTAAGCCGGTTTGCACGACAACCCGTCAAAGGATTCTCCCCTTCTGGAGAAGTATCTTGACAGTAAAACCAAGTTTGATTCCAGTCCTTGGGATGACTGGGCAGTTTGGCGGCTGGGAAAGTGGCTTCTTTCCCCTCTGAATTGAAATGCCACCTAACTCTAGGCTAGGCCCGTCTGTGAACTATGTCTGACAGTTCAAATAGTAAAACTCTCTTAATAATTCTATAGTGGGCTCCTATTGAAGGTACACCTCATAGAACACTTGAAAGTTGCAGATATTTGAAATAGAATTGGGGCCGATATCCTGAGGCTGGAGTTTGAAAAAATGAAGCACATCATGGAAAAAATTTGAGCCAGGAGGAGTAAAACCTCGGAGCAGATGATCAGTAAAAACAATCACTTCGCCTTCCTTGGGCTCATGAGGGTTTTTAGTGCCTGGGACCCTCCAGTGGATGACTTCTTTTTTGGCTAAGACACCTGTCTGGACGAACTCGTTTAAAGTTTCCTCGGTGACCCGGGAAGCTACCCAGTTGCATGAGGTGATAGTCTTGGTCATTGTTGAGGATGAAGGTCTGAAAAGAAAATATTACCGGCTTAAGACTCTATTGTTAAGCCGGCCATTGATTCAAAGGTAAGTGCTATAAAGAGCCAACATGTTAAACCGGAAGACAACACTGAGTTATGCAGATGCGTATATTGGCGGCTTAAAAGGGGACTAATGATACATGGCGGATTGTGGTTTATCAGTTAAGCCACCCAAATAGTTATGACACTTTAGATCTACAAGTGAGTTTTTGCTAAGTCTTCAATAAACAAGTTCCACAGTTTGATCTTATAATCTTGGATCTACAGCAGCCCAGAAAATAAAATAAATTCTAGACCTAAAGTGAAGGCAGCGGAAGAACTCAGGTGTTCGGATGGATCTTATACAGGAAAAAGTACCTACTGTGATTGAAAAAGGGGTGCTAAACTATTACCGCAGGCTTTCAACATCGTGTGCGGATTCAACGGCGTGATCTAAATAAGAACAGAGAAGAACAAGGAGGAACTCCGACGAACTGGGGGAAACTCTAATGCAGATCTGTTATGAAGGAGGAGGAATACTTACTAAGGCTGCTGAGCAGCAAAGGTGCGCCGCAGTAATCTAGTCTGATTAGGTCGATGCAGCAGTCCGAGTTGAGGATGATGGACGGAGATGGTGGCAGCAGAGCTCGGGCTTGCTAGGGCGTCGCGAGGAGGAAGACGAAGACGAGGGGGCAGGGTGGAAGAATGAAAAGGACCCCATGTCCCTATTTATAAGGAGATGGATAAAGGCATGCGCGGGAATCGAGGAGGACAAAAAATGATTATGTGGCTGCACGGACACCTCGATTTTCGGGAGAACCATTAAAAATAAAAAATATGCTGAGGTGTTCTGGGCTTCGTGTTAAGTTAATGCGACATGACGTCATGGCGGGTTAACATAATTCTGTGAGCTGACGTCACCACGGGTTGTAGCAAGATCATAAAGTTGACGATGGAAGATTTTGCTAAATCAAGCATTGAAGATTTATATGAACAATTTCAAATCAACCTGGGGCCTAATGTTGGGGATATGACTATTGGATATGTTCCTCCCAGGAGGGGCCGGGTCATGCCACTGACGACTCAATAATGAAGATGGCGGGTCATGAAGCAAGACTATTGAAGGCCCAAGACCCTAAGATGGCTTGATGCCCAAGAGGATGAACCGTCATATGTTTAACTTTTATTGTAAGGCAAGCTTATTTAGTCGCCGAGCCGGACACATTGTGTATGACCCGGCCGAGACTCTGTAAGCCGTCGGGCATCAACCTGCGTATATAAAGGGGTGACCCGGCGGCAGGTTAAGGCAAGAAAAAACAGATCGTGAACTAGGTCAAGCGTATTCGCTCCCTGGTAATCGAAACCCAAGCAGTACAACCTAAAGCAGGAGTAGGCTTTTACCTCATTGAGAGGGGCCGAACCTGGGTAAAAACTCTCTGTGTCCTTTGTCCCGTTTAACCCCTTCAAGCTAACCTAAGCGGAGATGGCTCCACACCTAAGTTCTCTTGCTAGGGCATATGCTGTGTGAAGTCCACGATAGTAGGTAATGGTGGCTGTTTTGAGGAAGATATAATAAGGCTTATGTGTGATAGAGCATATCATATCACGGTGGTTGGATGCACCGGCGAAGTTTGCACCACATCTCAAGGTGAGAAAGGGCAATGCACGGTACCCTAGAGTCTAGCAAATTGCGGAAAGGTAGGAGTGCATATAATTGATGGACTCACATTAGTCATAAAAAACTCATATACTTATTGCAAACTTTTATTAGCCCTCAAAGCAAAGTAATACTACGCATGCCCCTAGGGGAATAGATTGGTAGGAAAAAACCATCGCTCGTCCCCGACCGCCACTCATAAGGAAGACAATCAATAATAAATCATGCTCCAACTTTCATAGCATAACGAGAGACTATACGTGCATGCTTCGGGAATCACAAACCTTAAAACCAATATTCTTACTAACCACAACCGTTTACTAGTACATCCCACATATTATCATCTCTATATCGTAAAACTATTGCAAGGAATCAAACATATCATATTCAGTGATCCATAAGTTTTATGTAGGATTTTATGACTAACCATGCAAATGACCAATTCCTGTTGGCTCTCTAAATAGATATAAATTAAGCATAAGGATTTAATTCTTTATACAAAATATCATGCTCTAACAAATATAAGTGAAGCAAAAGAGCATTCTACGAACATCGGTTTTCTATGTGAAGAGAAACAGGCAATCCAAGCTTCAAATGATGTAAGTGAAGCACATGAAGCATTCTATAAAGCCATACTCAAAATATATAAGTGAAGTGCAATGAGCATTCTGTAAATCAACCATGGACTATCACATACCATCATGGTGCATAAAATAAAATGAAAACTAAATGCAAAAGACGCTCCAAGATTTGCACATATCACATGAACGAAACAAAGACGAAACATACTGATACTTGTTGAAGAAAGATGGGATGCCTTCCGGGGCATCCCCAAGCTTAGACTCTTGAGTCTCCTTGAAGATTTACTTGGGGTGCCTTGGGCATCCCCAAGCTTGAGCTCTTGCCTCTCCTCCTTCTCCTCATATCGAGACCTCCTCGATCTTTGATCACTTTGTCCACACAAAACTCGACAGAAAGCTCGGTAAGATCCGTTAGTATAATAAAGCAAATAATTACTCTAAGTGCTATTGCAAACCAATTCATATTTTGTTTGTTCCTTGTATCTACTGTAATATAACTTTTCCATGGCTTATACCACCGTTAGAAATCGATAGTTTCATCAAAACAAGGAAAATAATGCATCAAAAACAGAATCTATCTTAAACAGGACAGTCTGTAGCAATCTGAACATTCACCACACTTCTGGTACTCCAAAAATTCTGAAACATTTATGACAAAATAAACAATTTGTATAGCAAGATGATGCCAAAAGTTGTATAACCTTCCGCTGTTCTAGTAAAAAATGTAAAATCGCGCGCTACAGCCAAAGTTTCTGTTTTTGCACTGCACATACCAACAACAATCTACTCATCCTAAAGGAAAATCTTGGAACATTATTTTTATAATACAATGGAATTATACAAGGGGATAATTATTTTTGTTGAAAAGTTTCTGCCATTCAAGATTCACAAAGTTTCCATGGGCATGAACAAAGTTCAAGGCATGCTCCTGCTTCCATGGTGCTCGTCTATCTCACTTTCACTTTTCTTTTTGTGAAGTTTTAAGTTCCCCTCTATATATTTTTTAAACTATATAAAAGCACTCAACAGAAATAAATGACTCTCTAAAACTTCCGAGTTGTCTACTTGGCAGGATTTTCTTTAAAGCCATTAAGCTAGGCATAAAGTGCTCAAGTAATGGATCCACCCGGATCCCAAGGTACATCGAAGCCAACTTTAATTAGCAATGATTTGGCATTTAGTAGTGAGCACAAAGCAATATATATCATGAAAAGAGGAAGTCTAACTCTCTTCCTATGCATTGGCATGCCATACAAGAATAAGTCATGCACATCAAGTAAAGGCCAATACATAGCATAAGTAGTTTCTTGCAATTTTATCGTATTGGAATATAGAGAGGTGGAGATGTAGTTTCTCTCTCATAATAACTGCAAGTAGGAGCAGCAAGCACATGCATATTATATTCATCAAAATCATCATGTGCAATGGTAAAAGGCAACCCATCAATATAATCCTTAATAAGAACAAACTTCTCTGATATAGTGTAGTTTGGAGAATTCAAAAAGATAGTAGGACTATCATGTGTGGGTGCAACAGCAACAATTTCATGTTTAACATAAGGAACAATATCAAGTTCATATCCATAAGCATAATTCATATTGGCATCTTGTCCACAAGCATAGCAAGCATCATCAAAAAGATATATTTCAAAAGAATCAATGGGATCATAGCAATTAGCATAGCATTCATCCTTTGGTAAGAATGAAGGGACATTAAACAATGTATGAATTGAAGAGTTACTCTCATTAGAAGGTGGGCACGAGTGATCAATCCGTTCTTCCTCCTTTTGTTCTTCACTCTCCGCATCATCTTTTTCATCCAATGAGCTCGCAATATCATCAATTTCTTCTTCCATAGACTCCTGGAAAATATTAGTCTCATCTTGGACAGCGGATACTCTCTCAATAAACGCATTAATATCGGAATTGTATTTGTAATCATCATAGCAATATTTAAGGATGGAAAAAAATTTAGGTCTATAAACATCATCATCAAAAGCTTCATACTTTAAAAACAAAGTTTAAATTTCATAAGCACCCTTAAAAGTAACGAATACTTCTATTCATTCCACATCATAATAATCATATGTACGTCTGGCATAAGAAGCCAAGGTTTCATTATCATTAAGTTCACATTAAAAGGGAAGATGTGGAGCGTTCATCTTAGAGCAACAAGTATAATCATATCTCAAGCATAAATTACAAGCATACCAATGCAACATATCAATTTGATCCCATAAAAGTTTCCCTTTTTGTGTCAAGCGATAATCCCTAAAGTATTCCCGTTGATCCAACGTGTCTGCCATTATCATGTTGAATGGGGTTTTCTCAGGATTATCAAAGTAGTGCATAATATTTTTCACATAACGAGCATCGATGGTTTTAGGAGGTTCCCCATCTCCATGAGTAGCAAGTACAACTATTTTTTTGGTGTTTCATGTTCCATATCCATTACTAAAGATAGAGAGCAACTTAGAACTAAAAATAAAAACTACTTAGTGATAAGAAAACAAGCACACACGAGAATATTCACCCCTCTCTCCCCGGCAACGGCACTAGAAAAAGGTCTTGATAACCCACAAGTATAGGGGATCGTTTGTAGCCTTCTTTGATAAATAATAGTGTCAAACTGAAAGTGCAACTATCCCTAGGTGGTTTTGGTAATTCTTAACAACATATAGCTCATTGAGCTAACATCATTCCAAGATGAACATTTCAGGAAAAGCTCAATGAATGGCATGGCATGGATAAGGAAAGTGGATCCCTCAAAATACTAAGGATGAAAAGGATTGGCCCAAGCTCAAAAGCTCAAGACTCTACATTTTATATTTTAGTGATCCAAGATCACATTGAGTCTATAGGAAAAGCCAATACTATCAAGGAGGGATGAGGTGTTGCTTAATGAGTTTCTTGCTCCATAGTGGTTAGTGATATGCTCCAAAATCCCTCAACTACTTTCTCATATCCACATATGACCCAAACCAAAAGTCAAACTCGGCCCCACCGATTCTTTCTACCGGGAGCCACCGAGTTCAGATGTCATAGCCACTGCCACAAACCCTAGGCAAATCGGTCTCACCGATAGGGATCTCGGTCTCACCGAGATGGGATTGTAATCTCTCTGTTTCCCTTCGTAACGTTTTGGTCTCACCGAGATGAGCGATCGGTCCCACCGAGATTGCAATGTAAACTCTCTGTTTCCCTTTCATAACATTTCAGTCTCACTGAAATGAGCGAACCGGTCCCACCGAGTTTACCTCACCAACTCTCTGGTTAGCTTATTACCAAAATCGGTCCCACCGAGTTTGTGTAGTCGGTCTCACAGAGATTACGTTATGCCCTAACCCTAACTATATCGGTCCTACCGAGTTGCATGTCGGTCCCACCGAAAACCCTAATGTTCACTAGGTTTACTAAATCAGTCTGGCCGAGTTTGTTGATTCGGTCCCACGAGATTGGTAAATTGTGTGTAACAGTTAGATTTTGTGTGGAGGCTATATATACCCCTCCACCTCCTCTTCATTCGTGGAGAGAGCCATCAGAATGAGCCTAAACTTCCAACTTACCTTTTCTGAGAGAGAACCACCTACTCATGTGTTGAGGCCAAGATATTCCATTCCTACCATATGAATCTTGATCTCTAGCCTTCCCCAAGGTGCTTTCCACTCAAATCCTCTTTCCACCAAATCCAAATCCTATGAGAGAGAATTGAGTGTTGGGGAGACTATCATTTGAAGCACAAGAGCAAGGAGTTCATCATCAACACACCATTTGTTACTTCTTGGAAAGTGGTGTCTCCTAGATTGTCTAGGTGTCACTTGGGAGCCTCCGACAAGATTGTGGAGTTGAACCAAGGAGTTTGTAAGGGCAAGGAGATCGCCTACTTCGTCAAGATCTACCGCTAGTGAGTCAAGTCCTTCGTGGGCGACGGACATGGTGGGATAGACAAGGTTGCTTCTTCGTGGACCCTTCTTGGGTGGAGCCCTTCGTGGACTCACGCAGCCGTTACCCTTCGTGGGTTGAAGTCTCCATCAATGTGGATGTACGATAGCACCACCTATCGGAACCACGACAAAAACATCCGTGTCTCCAATTGCGTTTGAATTCTCCAAACCCTTCCCTTTACATTCTTGCAAGTTGCATGCTTTACTTTCCGCTGCTCATATACTCTTTGCATGCTTGCTTGAATTGTGTGAAGATTGCTTGACTTGTGCTAAGATAGCTAAAATCTGCCAAAGACTAAAATTGGGAAAAGGCATAGCTTTTAATTGGTCAAGTAGTCTAATCACCCCCACTCTACACATACTTCCGATCCTACACAAACCCAACGAGGAGCTAAAGGCAGAACAAATATTCCCTCAAGTTCTATCGACCAACGATACAACTCTATGGACACTTGACGTTTGCTTTACCTAGAACAAGTTTGAAACTATTTTGCAATAATAAAACTACGAGTACTTTGCGAGAATAAAACTACGAATAAATTGCAAGGTAATAAAAGTGGATAGCTTTTGTCAACAAGAAAGTCATTTGTCCCTAGGCAATCAATAACAAGTACCGGTAATCATTCTTCCAATTTTATGTAAGGGAGAGGCATGAGCAAACATACTTTCTCTACTTGGATCATATGCACTTATGATTGGACCCCTAGCAAGCATCCACAACTACTAAAGATCATTAAGGTCATGAAATCCAACCATAGCATTAGGTATCAAGTCCTCTTTACTCCCATATGCCATAACCCACTTATCTGCGTTTGGGTTGCTGTCATCCCCCGCAACACTGACAATAAGCGAACCATGAACATATTGCAACACCCTACAGCGGGGGCCCCTCACATTTGCGTGAGATGGAGGGCACCATAGGACACCACCATAAATAAAATATACAATCATACCAACCAAGATCACGATTAACCCATAGGACAAAACGGAGCTACTCAAACATCATAGGATAACCATAGATCGTTGGGAAATAATATATGGAGTTGAGCACCATGTTTAAGTAGAGATTACAGCGGGGAGAAGGGGTGTTACACCACTGCATAGAGGGGGAGAAAGTTGGTGTTGACGGTAGCAAGGTTGTTGATGTAGATCGCCGTCATGATCCTAGCCCCGGCGGCACTCCGGCGCCATCGGGAAAGAGGGGGAGAGAGCCCCCTCCTTCTTCATATTCCTTTCCCCACCCCCCTAGATGGGAGGAGGGTTCCCCCTGTGGTCCATGGTCTCCATGGCGGCGGAGGGGCAGGAGCCCCTCCGAGATTGGATCTCCCTCTTTGTTCTCTTCTGTTTCGCGCTCCCCAAATTTGGCCCTTCATGGTTTCTTAAATTCCCGGAGATCCGTACCTCTAATTGCGCTGAAATTTCGACACGATTTTTTTCATAAATTATCTTTCTTGCGCCAGCATAAGGGCTCCAACCGACATTCGAGGAGGACGCGATACACCAGGGCGCGCCTGGGCCCTGGTGGCGCACCCTGGTGGGTTGTGGAGACCTTGGGCCTTCGTTTACATTGATTCCACCTCCTAAAATTCACAAATATTCCAAAATAATTCTCCGTACATTTTTATCACGTTTGGACTTTCTTTGGTATGTATTTTCTACGAAAGAAAAACATGCAACAAACGGGAACTGGCACTGGGCACTGGATCAATAGGTTAGTCCAATAAATCATATAAAAAGTTGCCAAAAGTATGTGAAAGTTGTATAACATTGGCATGAAACAATTAAAAATTATAGATACGATGGAGATGTATTAGCCGATGTATCAGCCATATTATTACATCAAAATCTCTCGTAGGATAGATCAGTTCGGCAGTTGCGTGCTGCTCCTGAAGAATTTCAAAGTTCATTTGGACCAGCTCTCTTTACCGAGAAAGTTCGATTTTGACATCATCCCGTACCGCAAGATTTGATTTAGATTTGAACCTTGACCATCCTTTAACATCAATCATCACGCGACCATCCTTTGTGCTGACGGTATATTGAACAGGTTCATTCACACCAAGGCTGCGCATGGTAAGAGAAACTTGGCCACAGTCGCCCGGATTATTGAAGGACTCCCTCGTTGCTCTAGGAATTCTCTGTTTGCAAACAGGAAGACATACACAAACAGTTACATCAACATAATGAATCATGTGAAACAACATGGAAAGAAAAAAAGAACGAAGCACTTGGGTGGCCAATGCTTACCAAGAAGGTGGGGATGTCCATTTTTTAAGTACTTTGGTATATGCAGTGCAAACTGCAACCTAGTCTGTTGCCGGTGCAACTGCTGGTTCCGTTGCCATTGCACGGGCCAGAGCAGATGCAAATGCAACTTCAAGTGTTGGTGCAGGTGTCGGAGCCATTGCTGGTGCCTGTGCCAGTGCGACTGGTAGTGTCGCTGCTGCTGCCGAAGGTGGTGCTCCTTGTGGAGCTTGTGCCAGTGTCGGAGAAGGTGCCGGTGTCGATGCCCGATCCTCTGGTAGATCAGCCTGATCCACTGACGCGGTCGGTGCCCAATCCTCAAGTGGATCAGACTGGGATGTTGTCGCTGTCAGTGCTGGAGCAAGTGTCGCCGGAGAAGGTGTCGGTGCTCGATCCATTGCTGAAGGTGGTACCGGTGTGCGAGACAGCAGTGATCGTCTCTGGTCTGCTATGATCAACTTTCTAACGCGAGAAGAACTAATTGTGGCATGTTTGTTAAACCAAACTGCAGCTCATCATAGGGCTTCAGATTGTACTCAGACAACAGACTGATCCAATTGTGTCCATTAATATAAGTGATGGACAGTGCCTTCGTTACTGACACCGCATAAGAAGTGAAACTTGCAAAAATAACCGTCATAGAGCAAACCAAATGGTTTATTCTGTGACGAATGTCACATGGCAAAACTTGCGTCGTAAAATTGCATCAAAAGTAAGAAAACATGACATTAAATCTATAAGGTTTAGATAGTAAATCAATAAGATTTACTTGATGAGCACAAGTGAATCCTTACTAGGAAATCACTATGTTCAAGTTGTAAAAAGAAGATTGATCGTCCAATTATGCGTGGCACGGGGCCCCAGCTCAGGATAGTCCAAAGGTCCTGACAAATCATATGGACCGAACATCCATGGGACTGGAAATCCTCGTCGGTGCGATAAACCCTGCAATGCATACAGATATTAGAGTGTAACCATAATTGATAAACCGTCCTCACAAAAAAGATGATCTGGATACTTCAAAATATGCAGACTGAATTGATTTGAGAGACATTAACATAGATTGTTCTCTGGACTCACCAGACAACAAAAGCGGGAATACTAAACAATATAGGGTTCACACACACATAGATCAAGTATTGAACAATAGTACTTACTACAGACAAGCAAAGTTGCACTATTAAACTCTGTAGAGTATTTCTTGCCGCCGACCTACGAGATGTGCCCCACATAACTGACTAGGCCATGGACTTCATGAGACATGTCTACCAGCACATCACCATCTCGTCAACCATGGAGAACCTAACAGAGTGGTCTTTCCACTCATAGACATGACGATGAAGATAGTCCGCATCAAATTTTTTCGAAAGCTTTACAAGAACCACACCCTTCAGAATTGAAGGCACAACCAGGAAATTGTTGTGGTCAAGTACACCCTCGAAAACATGCCTTACAAGAATGCTACTGGAAAACAATAGTTCAGGACACGTGGCGACAAGCACACATCAGCTATATAGTTTAGCAGTACAACTCATCCTCATGTCTTCCAGTTCACACGGCATGACTTTGAGAACTTCATCTCCACCGCGGACCTGGTTCTAATTCAAATTGAAGCCAAATATTTTATTACTACCTCCATTCAGAAATATAAGATGATTTTCAATATTTTACTCCATATAAGACAACATATACACACATAAATGAGTGAACAAAGACACTAGAACATGTCTTCAAAGGCATGAGAGCAGAGGGATTACTTGCAATATCCATAACACAAGTTACTGAGGCTATTATACTCTCTTCAAAGGTAGCATTGATGTTCATAAAGTTGTTGAAAGTAATCTATAAGAAATCAGTGTCAACCTCTCGCATGTTCTGGTCAGAAGAGGAATTTAGAACCATCATTTGGCACACAAAAATCACATGCAAGATCACCCAGAAAGTTGTACTACCAGTACTAGTACTGCGTGTTAGATGAAAAAACACGATCAAGATCGGGAAAAAGATCGTCAATAAAATATATTACCTGGACTTGCTTAACAAGGGATCCCGGAGAGCTCGAGGGGGGCTTGGACAGGGCGATGGCCTTGACCTTCTCTGTGGTAGTCTTGATGGGGTGCTTGCGATTCTTCATACCCTGAGCCTCGACGGTTTTGGTCAGAGCCACGGTTTTGGCAGAGCCATAGACATCATTTCGGCCGGTGCTCCAGGGTCCATCAAGAAACTGTCAAATAGAAATAAAAGAAAAGAAACCATAATCACAAACCCAGAAGAAGAACAGAGGGGGAGTTATAGGATCATTTTCGGGGTTGCAAGACCGGGCCTTGGCCAGAATAAACACCATTGATGCACTCATCATTCCTTCTTTGGGAGAGAAGAACAATGGCAAAAGCAAGTCGGGGTATTCTTGAAGAAATGAGGAAAGGGAGAAGCAAGTTGGGGTTTTCTTCAAGACAGGAAGCTGAGGGAGAAATGTGAAATGATGGTTGCTTCATCCGCCCAACTTACTACTCGAATGGTGGAGGTTTTGCAATTTGACAGCTCACTGGGCATTACTGCGGTGCTTCGACCGGGGTAGTCTACACGGTAGCCACTTGAAATTACACAGTGCTCCTACTAAGGCATGTGCAGTGGTTCATATGTCAGTAGTACTACATAATCTTCTTGCTAGTGTAGTAATATATGACAACAACAAATGATGTTGTGCGTATGTCAACTATATGAACAGTAATGCAACATAGTACCCCTTTTTGACTGTCTGGTCGAGAATGAACGGTGAGATCAATGTTAACAGAATTAGGTCTATAGCCCACTATGACACCCCAAAATTTTTAACCTTGTTTTGTTGATTAAAATTTTGCAAGGAAATAAAAACTCTTATTTTCTGGACTCACTTTTCATTTTTGAAACATTTCCTTTCTTATCATCATGGAGTTTTTACCTCAAGTGAAATACTTCTCAATTTTATTGGACTCTCTTACCCCCTCAAATAAAACTTTTCTTTTATCAGAGGGATTAATTATAAAATTATTTCCCTGATCTTTATTCCTTTAAAAATGGTTTTTTTCCATGGTTTGTGGTCCTTTTTGAACTACAGCCATTTGATAAAATCTTTTAAAAATCCCACCAAAGTTTGCAGATGTCATGTGATGTTTCTAAATCACTTTTATGCAAAGAGATATTTCTTTCATTTAATATTTTGAGCTCTATCCCAAATTTTCAAATCTGGTCCAGTGGGCACTTTTACACTACAACCTATTTAAATACTTCTTTAAAACTTCCACCAAAATTTTGGGATGTCAATATGAGTATGTTAATTAACTTTTTGCAAAAACCCAGTGTTGTCCCTTGAAAAATTTGAGTGAATCAACCTCTTTTCCACTCTGGTCCAACTTGAGGATTTGTACAACAACTACTTCTTAAGTTGCTCCTTTACCGATGAGCTTTCTCCTACTTGTAGTCCTCCATGCTAAACACCTAAGTCCAGGAGCATGCACCCATTGGATCATTTTTGGTTCATGAAGTGATGCCATTTGTCTCCTGTCCAGAATTGAGTTTTTGCAAAACTTGCACTAACAAGTTTCTGTATTTTGCCAACTAACCTCACCACCATTTTATTCACCTAATGAGACCACCATCTAGAATTCTTGACCACTCCAAGACCTGCCTAGATGCCTCTGGCATTTTGTCAAACACCCTGTGGGCATGGACAGATTTGGCATGATTGTAAGTTTGTGTTGTGAACTTTCCCATCTGTCCAAACCAAGTTGTCAAGTAGCCTGCTAACGATCTCTAGCCCAGGCCTGTGGATTTGCATTAGCTCTCTAGCAGTTTTGGTCATCCTGGCATTTCATCGAGCAGTCGCCATGCACGCCCGGAGCGTGAGCAGAGCACGCGTTTTGCACGTGCTCGCGCCCGAGCCATCGCGCCCCTGGATAAGCTTCCCCGAGCTCATCCTGATCCTTTCCCAATCGCCACGTCATGCCAAGATCCCCGACCGCTTCCTCGCCCCTTGCAGCTTTGCCAGCAAGCTTCTTGGCGGCAAGCCTGCGGCCGCATCCGCCACCGCCATGGGCAGCACCGCCCAAACCACCACTGCACACCAGCTCGCCTCGTTCGACAGTGGAGCGTTCATCCGTAGCTCCTGGAGCCAGCCAGCCACCGCCACCTCACCCTGCAGTACAGTAGGGCAGTTCGCCGGTGAGCTTATCCACGGCCGCTGCGAACCGACTTGGACGTGCTATAAAGGGAGGTCCCCGGACTCCTCCGAGCACCCAGGCAGCTTCACGCCATCCTTCTCGTACCCTCTTAGTCGTCAATCAAAGCGAGGAGGTCGTCTTCAACCTCTCCGGTCAGCTCGGCCGCCGCCTCATCCCGGTCAGTTCCGACGCACCAAGACCTCCCCTTCCCTCCCAAATGCCACCGTCCGACTCCACTTGAACCCGCGGAGCTGCCTAGCCTCCCGGACACAGCTAGGAACCACCATGGCCGAAATCCCCAAATCCACCGAAGCCTCCCCTCCACCGCGGAGCTCGCCGACGGCGACTCCCTCCACCCCCGGTGACCCTACGACCACCGGAAGGACCGCCTCGGAGTGGCGGATCCATCCCTGCACTCGGATGCCCGCGAAGAAACTCCGTTCGCCGGCGACGATCGCCGGATGTCCCGCCTCTGCTCGAGCAGAGAAGGGGAGGGAGTGGGGACTAGTCAAACCTGACTAGTGGTCCACGCTGGATAAGTGGAGGCGTAAAAGCTCAAGTACGTCTCCTCTGCGCGAAAGCGTAATCCCGTTTGAACCGTTTTTCCTTTTCTAATAATTAAAAAAACAGATTTTGACCAAATGTTTGACTGGCTATATCTTTTAAAATATAACTCCAAACGAATTGATTCTTTTTCCTACCTCTCTCAAATTCGACCTAGTTTATTTTAAGGTTTATTTGAAGAAATTTCAAAACAACTTTTTGTGCTGTTTTGAATTTGTATGTTGATTCAAATTTTATTTAAATAGGACTTTGGAGAGAGAGACGCAAACTTTCAAAAGTTTTGGAGTGCACCCTGCCTTTCCACACCTTGAAGGCAAGCATTCTGAGCCCCGGCATAATATTTTGGTGTGTTCGTTGACACGTTTATAACACCACCTCATTTCAGAGTACTTGTTATTTCATGTGATATAATCATATGCATGAATGCATATTAGTGATTTCCATGCTGTTGGAAATGAGCACACTTGTGATGATAATCATCCTCATGTTCCTTGCATGCATGCCGGAAGGAATCTGGGAAAACCTCTGCCTTGGGTAGGCATGAGTTTGTCGCCGGTCTCCGTCGGGACGGTTAAGTCCGGTATAGCATAGTGAGGTATAGTGAGCGGTGATTCTGTTGGTTAAAATATTTTCATTATACATGTCATGCAGGGAAATTTATAAACCTCCTGAGTCGACCATAGATCGAGTCTTGTTCCAGTAACCCCCATACTTGTTTCGTACTACCACTCGTCTCTACAACATGTAGAGTACGGTTCAGTAATTTGTCAACCCCTTTCTAGCACACACCGTACAGAGGGGCCGGGATGAGGGTACCACGGCCATGGATTAAAGCCAGTCATCCGGTCAGGGGGCATGGGTGTTTTCGGTTGTAGCCGAGGGGATAGCTTCCCCAGTTTTGCGCGCGGTATAAATTTTGTGATCCCATGCTAATCGAGGTTGTAGCCTCCCCACTTAGAGTTTTGCTTAACGAGTGTCGTGGGTGATTCCAGACACCGGTGAGTTAAGCTGGTGTGTGCAAGTCAGGTGTGTTTTCATTTAAAAGACCGTAGACGGAATTAGTCCCGATGGACTAAAGGAATCCGTTACTCGTGGGTAAAGAGTACACCCTCTGCAGAGATTAAACCTATTCGAATAGCCGTGTCCATAGTTAAGGACTATAGTCTGGGATGGGTCAAGTGTCGGTCTTTGTGTCGGTCTTCGGAGGTGAAACTGTTAAACCAGAACTGGAATCACGACTTGTGATTTGTGATGTTTAAGATCATTATTTCTGTTGTGAACTAACCCGTTAAATTATTGGTTTTTATCGAATATCCCTGGGATGGTTCTACCTCCGGGATGTTCACTATGATTGTTTATTTTAAAGCCCTTTATGTGGTGTCGCTAAGACGCCCGACTATGGCCTTTCTTTTAAAGCCCTTTATGTGGTGTCGCTAAGACGCCCGACTGTGGCATTTCTTTTAAAGCCCTTTATGTGGTGTCGCTAAGACGCCCGACTGTGGCATTTCTTTTAAGGCCCTATATGTGGTGTCGCTGAGACGCCCGACTGTGGCATTTCTTTTATAAGCCCTTTATGTGGTGTCGCTTGGGATGCCCGACTGTGGCATTTCTTTTATAAGCCCTTTATGTGGTGTCGCTGAGACACCCGACTGTGGCATTGCTTTTATAAGCCCTTTATGTGGTGTCGCTGAGACACCCGACTGTGGCATTGCTTTTATATGCCCTTTATGTGGTGTCGCTAAGACGCCCGACTGTGGCATGCTTGTTATTTATTTAAATACTACTATGTTATTGCATATTCATAAATAACATGCTTGCATGCATCAGAGTTTTTATTATCTATTGTGACTGACGTCATGAGCATAAAATAATTTTTAGCACATCACTGTTATATTATACCTGAGTTCATAATGTTTGCGAGTACATTCAAAGTACTCACTGGATTGTCCCTGGCTATTGTCTTGTCCAGATTTTCTTGCGCGGAGAGGAACGACCGTGGCGACAGCCCCGGAACCTAAGCAACGGTGATAGCAGCCTCGCGAAGATAGGAGTTAACCTGGTCAGCTGTTCCTGTGGGAAATGGAGTCCCATAGACGCTGATGTTTCACATACCGCTTCCGCCATCAACCACTAGAAACCATTTGTTGTACTCATAGGCCAGAATGGTCTTGTACTACATATGTTGTATTTTGCTTGGAGTTTCTGTATCAAGTTGGTGCCTCATCAGCTAACAGTTACCCTGGGGCTGGTGAGCACAACGGCCATTTTCTGGAATTTAATACCCGGAAAACCGGTTGTGACAAACTTGGTATCAGAGCCAGGCTGACCATTGGCTAATCCTATCTTAGCCAGGTCAAAAAACCTAGGAAAACCAACCCACCAGACCCTAGCCAAAGCCCCAGCCAAGCTTCCCGTGCAAGATAGCCACACAGTGACCCCGACACTTTTGGCAGACGGTGCCCAACCTATCAGCCTAGCCTGTCGATCACGCGCCAGTGACCGACAAATAATCTGTCTTATTCACAAGCGTGTGAAGGAAGACTTCGTTCCCTTTTTCTATAAAAAGGGCACGCTAGCCTCAACACAGCACAGCCCCGGCCATCAACCAAAATACCTTGATGATCCCAGAAGTGCTTCGTCGCCTTTTGGGAACACGCTCCAACGGGATTGTGGCCAACAATCCCCGAGATGGTCATCATCGCTACCCCGACCCTGTAGCCCCTCAACCCCCTCCAGCAGATCACGATGGTCAAAACCGTGGGGAAACCTCGACGTCCGCGAGGCAAGCCCGCTTATGAACGAGGTAGACTGAGTCGCTCGAGTACACCGAGTCTTAGTATGTCCTTGCCTTGTAACTATGTGATCCTATATCGCCATAATTAAATATTGTTTGCCTGTGCATCCCTATTTTTGTTATAAGTCAGGCATGAGTATGTTGATGTGCGATTGCATTTTTATCCCAGCCGTAGATGCCAACCTCGACGATGCAAGTTTGTTCCATGAATAAATCTTTTGTTTCCAGCTCACAGGATAGATTTTTTTTTTAAAAAATCTCTTAACAAATCTCGAGGACAAGATTTTCTTTTAAGGGGGGGTAGTGTTGTGACACCCCAAAATTTTTAACCTTGTTTTGTTGATTAAAATTTTGCCAGGAAATAAAAACTCTTATTTTCTGGACTCACTTTTGATTTTTGAAACATTTCCTTTCTTATCATCATGGAGTTTTTACCTCAAGTGAAATACTTCTCAATTTTATTGGACTCTCTTACCCCCTCAAATAAAACTTTTCTTTTATCAGAGGGATTAATTATAAAATTATTTCCCTGATCTTTATTCCTTTAAAATGGTTTTTTTCATGGTTTGTGGTCCTTTTTGAACTACAACCATTTGATAAAATCTTTTAAAAATCCTACCAAAATTTGGAGATGTCATGTGATGTTTCTAAATCACTTTTATGCAAAGAGATATTTCTTTCATTTAATATTTTGAGCTCTATCCCAAATTTTCAAATCTGGTCGAGTGGGCACTTTTACACTACAACCTATTTAAATATTTCTTTAAAACTTCCACCAAAATTTTGGGATGTCAATATGAGTATGTTAATTAACTTTTTGCAAAAACCCAGTGTTGTCCCTTGAAAAATTTGAGTGAATCAACCTCTTTTCCACTCTGGTCCAACTTGAGGATTTGTAGAGCAACTACTTCTTAAGTTGCTCCTTTACCCATGGGCTCTCTCCTACTTGTAGTCCTCCATGCTAAACACCTAAGTCCAGGAGCATGCACCCATTGGATCATTTTTGGTTCATGAAGTGATGCCATTTGTCTCCTGTCCAGAATTGAGTTTTTGCAAAACTTGCACTAACAAGTTTCTGTATTTTGCCAACTAACCTCACCACCCTTTTATTCACCTAATGAGACCACCATCTGGAATTTTTGACCACTCCAAGACCTGCCTAGATGCCTCTGGCATTTTGTCAAACACCCTGTGGGCATGGACAGATTTGGCATGATTGTAAGTTTGTGTTGTGAACTTTCCCATCTGTCCAAACCAAGTTGTCAAGTAGCCTGCTAACGATCTCTAGCCCAGGCCTGTGGATTTGCATTAGCTCTCTAGCAGTTTTGGCCATCCTGGCATTTCGTCGAGCAGTCGCCGTGCACGCCCGGAGCGCGAGCAGAGCACGCGTTTTGCACGTGCTCGCGCCCGAGCCAGCGCGCCCCTGGATAAGCTTCCCCGAGCTCATCCTGATCCTTTCCCACTCGCCACATCGCGCCAAGAGCCCCGACCGCTTCCTCGCCCCCTGCAGCTTTGCCAGCAAGCTTCTTGGCGGCACGCCTGCGGCCGCATCCGCCACCGCCATGGGCAGCACCGCCCAAACCACCACAGCGCGCCAGCTCGCCTCCTTCGACAGTGGAGCGTTCGTCGGTAGCTCCTGGAGCCGGCCAGCCACCGCCACGTCGCCCTGCAGTACAGTAGGGCGGTTCGCCGGCGAGCTTATCCACGGCCGCCGCGAACCGACTTGGACGTGCTATAAAGGGAGGTCCCCGGACTCCTCCGAGCACCCAGGCAGCTACACGCCGTCCTTCTCACACCCCCTTAGTCGTCAATCGAAGCGAGGAGGTCGTCTTCAACCTCTCCGGTCAGCTCGGCCGCCGCCTCGTCCCGGTCAGTTCCGACGCACCAAGACCTCCCCTGCCCTCCCAAACGCCACCGTCCGACTCCACTTGAACCCGCGGAGCTGCCTAGCCTCCCAGACACAGCTAGGAACCACCATGGCCGGAATCCCCAAATCCACCGAAGCCTCCCCTCCGCCGCGGAGCTCGCCGCCGGCGACTCCCTCCACCCCCGGCGACCCTACGACCACCGGAAGGACCGCCTAGGAGTGGCGGATCCATCCCTGCACTCGGATGCCCGCGAAGAACCTCCGTTCGCCGGCGATGATCATCGGATGTCCCGCCTCTGCTCGGGCAGAGAAGGGGAGGGAGTGCGGACTAGTCAAACCTGACTAGTGGCCCCCTTGGACCCACTGTCAGTGACTCCCCGTGCGGTCCACGCTGGATAAGTGGAGGCGTAAAAGCTCAAGTACGTCTCCTCTGCGCGAAAGCGTAATCCCTTTTGAACCGTTTTTCCTTTTCTAATAATTTTAAGAAAAACAGATTTTGACCAAATGTTTGACTGGCTATATCTTTTAAAATATAACTCCAAATCAATTGATTCTTTTTCCTACCTCTCTCAAATTCGACCTAGTATATTTTAAGGTCTATTTGAAAAAAATTCAAAACAACTTTTTGTGCTGTTTTGAATTTGTGTGTTGATTCAAATTTTATTTAAATAGTACTTTAGAGAGAGAGACGCAAACTTTCAAAAGTTTTGGAGTGCACCCTGCCTTTCCACACCTTGAAGGCAAGCATTCTAAACCCCGGCATAATATTTTGGTGTGTTTGTTGACACGTTTACAACACCACCTCATTTCGGAGTACTTGTTATTTCATGTGATATAATCATATGCATGAATGCATATTAGTGATTTCCATGCTGTTGGAAATGAGCACACTTGTGATGATAATCATCCTCATGTGCCTTGCATGCATGCCGGAAGGAATCCGGGAAAACCTCTGCCTTGGGTAGGCATGAGTTTGTCGCCGGTCTCCGTCGGGACGGTTATGTCCGGTATGGCATAGTGAGGTATAGTGAGCGGTGATTCTGTTGGTTAAATATTTTCATTATACATGTCATGCAGGGAAATTTATAAACCTCCTGAGTCGACCATAGATCGAGTCTTGTTCCAGTAACCCCCATACTTGTTTCGTACTACCACTCGTCTCTACAACAAGTAGAGTACGGTTCAGTAATTTGTCAACCCCTTTCTAGCACACACCGTACAGAGGGGCCAGGATGAGGGTACCACGGCCATGGATTAAAGCCAGTCATCCGGTCAGGGGGCATGGGTGTTTTCGGTTGTAGCCGAGGGGGTAGCTTCCCCAGTTTTGCGCGCGGTATAAATTTTGTGATCCCATGCTAATCGAGGTTGTAGCCTCCCCACTTAGAGTTTTGCTTAACGAGTGTCGTGGGTGATTCCAGACACCGGTGAGTTAAGCTGGTGTGTGCAAGTCAGGTGTGTTTTCATTTAAAAGACCGTAGACGGAATTAGTCCCGATGGACTAAAGGAATCCGTTACTCGTGGGTAAAGAGTACACCCTCTGCAGAGATTAAACCTATTCGAATAGCCGTGTCCATGGTTAAGGACTACAGTCTGGGATGGGTCAAGTGTCGGTCTTTCTGTCGGTCTTCGGAGGTGAAACTGTTAAACCAGAACTGAATCACGACTTGCGATTGTGATGTTAAGATCATTATTGTTGTGAACTAACCCGTTAATTATTGGTTTATCGAATATCCCTGGGATGGTTCTAGCTCCGGCATATTCACTATGATTGTTTCTTTTAAAGCCCTTTATGTGGTGTCGCTAAGACGCCCGACTGTGGCCTTTCTTTTAAAGCCCTTTATGTGGTGTCGCTAAGATGCCCGACTGTGGCATTTCTTTTAAAGCCCTTTATGTGGTGTCGCTAATACGCCCGACTGTGGCATTTCTTTTAAAGCCCTTTATGTGGTGTCGCTAAGACGCTCGACTATGGCATTTATTTAAAGCCCTTTATGTGGTGTCGCTAAGACGCCCGACTGTGGCATTTCTTTTAAGGCCCTTTATGTGGTGTCACTGAGACGCCCGACTGTGGCATTTCTTTTATAAGCCCTTTATGTGGTGTCGCTTGAGACGCCAGACTGTGGCATTTCTTTTATAAGCCCTTTATGTGGTGTCGCTGAGACAGCCGACTGTGGCATTGCTTTTATAAGCCCTTTATGTGGTGTCGCTGAGACACCCGACTGTGGCATTGCTTTTATAAGCCCTTTATGTGGTGTCGCTAAGACGCCCGACTGTGGCATGCTTGTTATTTATTTAAATACTACTATGTTATTGCATATTCATAAATAACATGCTTGCATGCATCAGAGTTTTATTATCTTTTGTGACGGACGTCATGAGCATAAAAATATTTTTAGCACATCACTGTTATATTATACCTGAGTTCATAATGTTTGCGAGTACATTCAAAGTACTCACTGGTTTGTCCCTGGCTATTGTCTTGGCCAGATTTTCTTGCGCGGAGAGGAACGACCGTGGCGACAGCCCCGGAACCTAAGCAATGGTGATAGCAGCCTCGCGAAGATAGGAGTTAACCTGGTCAGCTGTTCCTGTGGGAAATGGAGTCCCATAGACGCTGATGTTTCACAGACCGCTTCCGCCATCAACCACTAGAAACCATTTGTTGTACTCACAGGCCAAAATGGTCTTGTACTACATATATTGTATTTTGCTTGGAATTTCTGTATCAAGTTGGTGCCTCATCAGCTAACAGTTACCCTGGGGCTGGTGAGCACAACGGCCATTTTCTGGAATTTAATACTCGGAAAACCGGTCATGACACGCACTGAGAGCGCGGTGCCACAGTTCTCCATGGAACATGAACCATATGAAGCATGCGTCAGTGTTAGGCAGGGTGTATGAAGGGTGCATGGGATGGGAGCAAAAGTTCCCTTATCGACACACTTTTGGGTGTTTGGCAGAGTGCATCAAGGGTGCATGAGTCCACACTAGTAGGTTAACACAAATACATTAGGAGCATGCATGAGAAGCGGTGCTGAGATGAGCATGCACGAAGAGGGAACAACTATATTGAGATGAGAATGCAACCAAACACACCCACACATTTTTTGCTACAATGAGTGATCTGCACCGTTTGAGTTTGATCCAATGGTCAAGTTGCACCGAGACATGGACATGCCCATGCAGAGGACGCCTAAACACCACCGAAGTCCCTCTGCTTCTCGAGGCGCACGACGTTGGTGATGTAGGGTGCCATCGCCCGCAAAGCCCGCTCCCGGTCGACGGGAGCCAGCTCGTCAAAGACGGCGTCCAATGGCACGAATGGATTTCAATGACGGAGCCGTGAGAGGATTCATCCGGCAACGGCGATGGCAGCCCGCAACCCCTCCTTGTCAGCTCCGCCCCCACCATATCGCGGAGACGACTCAGCTCCTCGGAGATATAGGTGAAGAAGGAGACCAAATCAGGAAGCCACAGCTCGTTAAAGTCGACGGGGTGGTTGAATGGGTTTAGCCCGACGGCCGGCATGGTCGTGCTGGCACGACAGTAGGCATCACGCGACCGCAACACATGCATGGAAACATGGTCCACCAAGTGGCTGAGGCAATCCTGGACCTCGTCACGATCGGCCCGCATGCGCTCCAGTCGGCTCGCCTGACCGCCTATCGTATCTCCTACTTTCTGCAGCAATGCTGCCAATGCCTTAAGCATCTTTGTGGTGGACGCCTGCTGCTTTTGTAGCTCTGTGAACTCCCACACATAAAGGAGGAACATGCAACTCCTCTCCTCCTTGAGCTCATGGAGCTCCACGTCCTTGGCCCTGAGCTCCGCATCCTTGGCCTGGAGCTCCTGTGTCAGGCGCCTCACCTCAGACTCTGTGATCTGGTGCGCCGCCATGGAACCAGGTAGAAGAAATGGGGAGGAGAAGCAAAGGGGGCAAAACGGCTGAAAGGCAATGCAATCTATGGGAAGGCAGAGGGAGCCAACCGAGGAGCGGGGTGAATCTTTTTGTTTTCACCATGGGAAAACACCAGTCGATGACTTTTCACATCAGGGAGCAGTGGGTTTTATAGGCGGAGTCATCATGATAATAGTTGCCGCGCCTGCTCCTGTCAATCAAAAAATAAAAATCCTGACGCGCCTACCACACCCAAAGACCAGAGCAACGTCGTAGTGGATATTTAAATTTACCTGCCGGCAAGGAGATAAAAAAGGGTGAAAAAATGTGGCGGCAGTCTAGCTAATCGGTCGCACTAGCTCAACTAGCTAGCCACCATGCTTCACTGATGTACTCGGCAGGAAAGGTGGTCTTTCGTGATTTGATGACTCATTTACTTGCTTCGGTGCTAACCGAGGAGGACCCAGATAACGCGCGGTAGGGCATCCCACGTCTCGGCAAGGAAGAAAATATGCGTGCACCACTCGGGAGGTCCCCGAAACCGCGCGGTAGGGTGTGCCACGTCTCGGCACGGAGGAAAAATGTGTGCATAAAAAAATACTGTACTAGACGTACTACTTATGGTTCGACCTTGGGACCCAGCCAGTCGGTCGAAAACACCCCACTAGCCACACAGCTTCATCATGCTAACATGGCATGGAGGATAGGTGTGGTTAGCTTCGTCTCGACCAGCCACAACGTCTCTTGTTCTAGGCGATTCCTCTATTTTCCAAGATTTTTTTAGTTATAATAACACCACCGCAAGCTCGCGCCGCTCTTTCGTGTGTGCTCGTGCATCTCAAGGAGATGATGGAGAGGAGAGAGAGATCGCAGACATGGGACCCACCAGTAAGTGAGTCAACGGTCAAGCACATGTAGACGAGCCACTCCCTCTACTCTACTCAATTTAATATTGTATAAAATCAAGTTATTATGGGACAAAGCCAAAAACCATTGTTGTTTCAGGCTATCGACTTATGCTTTGTAGTCCAAGTTGCCAACTCAAATCTCGTCCTCCAGATTTGTTAGTTTTAGGTCCAAATTTGATCAATGATAAGTGGGAACCCCATGTGTTGTTCTGATATTTCAGTGTAGGATGGGTTTTTTGCACAAAAAATTTGGATGGTTAGACAAGTAGCGGCATGAGTTACACTTATTTTGCAAGTTTAGGAACAAAAATGGCAGCCGCATAGAATATCACATCCACCCCGTGGCTTAGATGCTATGGTGATACGAGTTTTTACGTTGCTCGAACTGATATCCAATGGCTCGGGAGTAGTCTTTGTAATTATGTGCAATTTCCAAACTCTCCAAGGTTTTTTTGCAAATAAAACATGCAGGCCTCGTGTGTGCCACTGCATCTTGGATCTAACGGCTCCTAGTTGCTCACATTAGGAGCTCCTCGTAGCTTAATTAGCTGCTACGGTGATATGAGCATCTAGGTCGTATGATTTGTGATCAGATGCCGCATGTGTAGTACTTGTACTTTCCGCGCAATTCCCAAACATTCAAACCTCCTACTGCGAGCCTTAGATCTCTGGGAACTCGTATCACCATAGAATGTATGGTGTGGGAGCACCTCATATTCTCCCGTGCGAGAAAGCATCAGGTGTTATCGCAGATTGGATGCTATGGTGATACGAGCTTCGAGGTCGTTCAATCTGAGATCCAATTGCATTTGAATAGTCTTTGTGCTTGTAAGCAGTGGCCGAACTCTTTGGGTGCTTTTATGCAAAAAAAACATTCGAACCATGAAGGAGTTATTGGATCGTAGATCCAACGGCTCCGAAGAGCTTGTATCACCAAAGCATCTAAGGTGTGGTAGCACATGATATTCTTACATACATGAAAATATGAGGTCCTCCTTCATCTTAGATGCTATGGTGATACGAGCTTCAAGGTCGTTGGATATGGGATCCAAGGGCATCTGAGTAGTTTTTGTACAAATTGTGTGCAATTCTTAAACTCATTAAGGCTTCCTATAAAAATGTTAAGACATCATGTGAGTTGCTATATCTCAGATCTACAAGCTCCAAGCAACACATATCAGCATATAGCATCTAAGGTGTGGAGGCACATGATATTCTCCTGGGAAGGGGGTGCAGAACCAATCGGTGTTTGGGAAGGTGTGAACAAATATAATGTTCGAAAAATATAATCTAAACAATCCTAAATAGAGCTTCCAAATTTTATCTAAGGCCGAGGGATTAACCCCCCAACAATCTACATAGCCCCACCTAAAAACAACATTTGCATGCATGTAGTACTAGACTTAATATTCATGTTTCAGTTTCCTGTTCATTTTAAATATTGACCATGCATGTCTTACATTTTACTCTCTTCATTCCTAAATGTTAGTATTTTTAGATATTTGAAATGGACTGCCACATAAGGATGTATATAGACATATTTTAGAGTGTAGATTCACTCATTTTGTCTGTATGTAGTCACTGGTAGAAATCTCTAAAAGACAAATATTTAGGAACAAAGTGAGTATTTTTGAATTCGTGTCATACATGCATGGTTTGGAAAAATAGATGCACTATACTTACTGGATTGTTGTTGTATTCGCGTGTGTATGTGTGTGTCGTCATATGCTTGATACATACAAAGTTTTCTCACCACCATACCGTTCATCTTTTAAATTTGAATTTGCAATGAAAAACTTACTAGGGATGCCATGAAATGTGAAATCCATGTTGAGATCACTATATCACAAACTCACTCTAATTCAAGACCTCGTCATAAATCAATTACCACGTTGAGATTACTATTTGCAAGGAAAATACGGGCATTGTAATACATATAGATTCGTTCGGCAATTTAAAAGATTCCTTTTGTATTCTCGAATGGTAGGAGTAGCACCCAACGGCATACCAGCCAGACCCGAACTCATGTTGATCCTTAAAAAACAATACCCGGGCTCGTGACCTTCTGGTGGCGTGCGTGGTATGCACATTAGCCAACCCCAACCAGTCGAGCCTCCGCGTTTCAAATCGAAATATCTGGCGGCCAGAATTCTAGCCCATGAAATTCCCCTCATGTCCCCGGTCCATAATGACTACCGATGAACAATGGAGGGATGCGTTACTAACTAGAAAATGTTACCTACTGTGCCAAGCGTGGTTCAATTACCTTGGTCGCTGGTACCCACTGTCCGCTGTTAACTCCATTGTCTAGTACTAAGGAGTACTACACCAGGATAAGCACATAATTGAGCCCGCTTGTTCGTGCCTAGTACTTGAGTTAATATATCAGGCAATGCACTAGTATGGAGGGATTATCATTTTACTCTGCATATAACTTGTCTGAAGTCTAACTAAGCAAAATGTTTGACCAAATCATTTCTTAAGAAATATTAACATCTACAACTATAAGGATGTATCGCTTGAAAATTTATTGCACGATGCAGGTTATGATATTGTTTTGAATCCTGGATTTTAAATTTCAGAAAATCCAAAAGTGACCAGAAATTCATGAAACTGGGCATGGTCTCGTGATATGGCACAAATATGTTGTCGCATTTTTTGGGTTCAATTTGAGACAAGCTGCTTATGAGAAGTTGCACAAATGAAGAGCCAAGGTATTTTGGAACAAAAGACATGTAACGTTAAGGCGAACGCTTTCAATATTCAAACCGTGGGCGTTTATGTGCCGCCACGAGTCCCGCTTTTCATCAGCAGGTGCCGTCCGAGCAAGTGTGTGTGTCGACGGGAGGCGTGCGAGTAGACCGTTGTGCCGGCTGACCGGGAGGCGTGCGAGCAGGACGCTTCTTAGGCTCACCGGGAGGCAAGCCCTTTGACCAGGCTCTGTCGCCCACCTTCCTCTCAACTGCCCCCACTTTTAATGGCATCGGCGCCGCAGTTTTAAATCACCCCTGCACTACCCGGGATCGCTACAATCTTCTCTCTTCCTCTCTGATTCTCCTTTCTTCTACCTCCAACCAGCTTGACCTAACCGTACGCCATGCCGCATCATGATGGTCTGCCCTGAGTCTTCCAGTTTCCTGAGAAAGACATCCCGCTTTGGGATGAGCTTGAACCGGCCTTGCAGGAAGACGCCACGCATGTCCCCGCTCCCATCGCCCCAACTGCGGCAGTGCCCATCCCCGTGGCATTGATTGGCTGGGAGCCACACATCATCGCCGAGCTTGATGCCACATGGTTCCACGAGGTCCCCCCCCCCCCGACTTTCACGCGCCCGTGCACCTGTCAGTGCATGCGCCTACGCGTGCACTAACACGCACGCCCATGTTAATGCCCGTGCACACAAATGTCTCCGTCACGCCATTGCCAGCGCCTGCCCCTGCGTCGGTGCCAGTGCTCCGATCAGCGGCCTGGATGGCCGCCGTCGACCGCTTCCTTGCACCAACGCCTGTCACTTCCCCCCGCCAGTTGAGTCGCTCCAGGAGACCGAAGTCCAGAACATTCTGGCCTTCCTTGAAGCTAGGGCCAACGTCTAGGAGTATGCCAACAATGGCGCAAGACATCGTCGTCGCCGTCACCGTCGGCTAGTGGCCTGACGACACATAGAGCACGACAGAGGAGCCACTTCCCACCGCAAGATGCCCTCACCGCCACCGTGTAATCTAAATTTGCCATGAAAAACATTCAGATTTCCATGCTTAAAATCCGACCTTTATCATTTCCATTTATTTTAGATCGATCATGGTATGAATGTAAAGTCGGAGTCAGATTGAATGAAATCTTTGGTTTGATCAATTGAATGTTCTACTAGAGCTGTATCAAATTAAATATAAAACGTCATCAAGCCACATGTATTCCTTCTAATCACAAGCATTTCATATTAAATACCATGTTAATTCCAAATATTTTCTTCGGGAAGTCAATTCCAAATTAACGTGTATTGCACGTACACATTGACTAGTTCTACTAGTGCATGAAACTGGTGCCGTAACTTGTGAATACATCCAGATATGGTCAACGGCAGCATCGCCCGCGAGTTCTTCGTATTTGCCCGTGCGTCTAAATGTAGAAGGGGAGGAGACAGAGAGAGAGAGAGAGAGCATACATGGAACCCACCAATAAGTGAAGGCGAATAGTACTTGCTAATGAGCCGGTCCCACTAATGTACTAAAAATAATATTAAAAAATGTTATCCATTAAATAGGTTGTGGTAATATACCAACATTATATCAACATTGGGGGGTGTACAACAAACGTTGTTGTACTATGTTGCCTATTGACGTGCGGATTGAAAGTCGTGGTCGCATGTTCGATCCTCTTCCTTTTTTTATTTTTAATTTTTAATTTATATGTGGATCCAAATTCATTCCATGACATGTGGGCCCCTCGGTGTGTAGTTTGTAGCACTTTAATTTGTGGGTCGAAATTTTTTCCATTACAGGTGGACTATCGGTGTGTAGTTTTGTAGCTAATTTGTACTCCCTCCATCCAGAAATGCTTATCATCAAAATGGATAAAAGGAGATGTATCCATACGTATTTTAGTTCTAGATACATCTCTTTTTATCCATTTTGATGACAAGTATTTTCGAACGGAGGGAGTAATAAGTAAAGAGAATTACAGAGTTTTTTTGCAAAAATACCATGGTGCGACATTGAAGGTGAGAAAGGACGTGCGAGAGAGCAATGACCGAGGTGGGGCAAATCAATTGGGGGAGGTGCAGGGGTTGCAACGGTGTTTGGAGTAGTTGTGCTCCGAATGCTATGAAAATATAATTTAAACCAATCGGAATACATTCCTTCACACATTAATCCAAGGTTGGAGTCCCCCTCGCAATGTAAATAACTCCGGTTCTGCGAGGGATGGAGAGGTAGCTTCAATCTGTGGAAGATACGGCGTGAGAAAGCAAGGTCAACCGAGAGACAAATAGATAGAGAGACAAAGTGACTGTGGTCCAGCATTCGTTGAAAAGATATATATGCTCTGGAGATATATTGTTCGATTGAGCTTTTGGAAGGGTGATGGATGTAAGATAGAGCTTGAGAGATGATCCAATCACAGACATGTAGATATATTGTGTGTGTGGGACGAAGCAAGGTAAATTGATTACATATATAAAGGCAGAGAGATTGAGCGAGTGTGGGTAGTCGTGCAATGAAAGAGTGAGATGGGTTGGAGAAGGTGACCTACATAGACAATGTGCGTGAGAGAGTATACAATATGAATATGTCGAATTGGGCTCAAACATGGAGAAATATCATTTGTGTCCAAGAAAGAGCAAGGTCAATTGAGACACACACACACACACATAGAGAGAGAGAAAGAGAGATAGAGAGATATTGAGCGAGTGTGTCTCACCATGAGGTCTAAAGAGTGGGAGCGGCTTGGATGGACTAACCTAGATAGACAATCTGCGTGAGAGAGTATAGAGTGTGTTGATTGAGGCCCGAACAGGGAGGTATATCATTTGTGTGTGAAAGAAAGCGGGGTTAATTGAGACATAGATAAAGAGAGCGAGATTGAGCGAGTGTGGCCTGCCGTACGGAAGAAAGAGTGAGGCAGTCTCGAATGAGTGACCTAGATAGAAAACGTTCATGCATGCGCATGAGAGGGGGCATTTGCATAGGCAATGAATGTATCTAGCGAGAGAGGGTGGGAGGGAGAGAGAGAGCTCGGCATGGAGTGCAATGGCGGGTGTGTGAGGTAGATACATTTGGTAACAGAGTGGAAAAAGTGGGTTATGCAGTTGAGAGAGTTAAAGATCAAAACATGTATAGAAAGAATGAATGTGTGTCGGAAACTGATAACTTCCTAAGGTGGTTAGGAGAGGAAGATTGATCGATACATGAAGTATGTAGCATGTGTGCTGAGGGGGGTGGGGTTAAAAAGAACATTTGAATGTAGATAGTACGACACTTAATATCGATGTTTCAATTTAGTGCACACTGTAAGATTTGAATTGAGGACCATGCATATGGCTTCCGTAATTATTCCAAATTTGTACCATACTAGGTTTGGAAAAGTTGAGATATGTTCGATTGTTGTGCTATTTTATAGGTCATATGTTTGAATCCATCCAAAGTTTTCTCACTACCATGGTGTTCATCATACACATATGAATTTGTGTATTTAAAAAGTAGCATGGATACCGTGAAATGTGAAATCCACGTTAGAATTGGAGATCGCTATGTGACACACACTCTAATTCAAATAACTCCTCATTAATTAATTTATAGTATCTCGTTTCCAATGAAAAATTATTTGCAAGGAAAACATGGGCATAGTAATACATACAGATTCGTTTGCAAATGGAAGAAGATTCGTTTGCATTCTCAAATGTTGCGCCCCAGGCAGACCAGGGTCGTGTCGTGGTGGTCGCGTGTGTCGTACGGACGCAAGCACCCAGCCATCCACCCCCTCCCTCCCTTCCATGTTTTGGATTGAAATATCTAGCGGCCCTAATTCCAACCCTGCAAAATCTCACTTCTCGATTGTCCCCTTCCGCGCTCATAGCGCTCAAATCCCTAATTCGCCGCCAACCCAAGCAAAGTTCGAATCACCCCTTACATCATCTCTTTCCCCACCTCTATGCCGGACGATGACGACGAAGACGGCAGTCGCGCTTCACCACCGCACTGGAGCGACCTCATCTACACCCTCGTCCACCGCACTGGGTGGTCCACCGACAACGTCGGCCACCACAACCGATGTGCCTCGTAGACACCGACTTCCACTGCATCTGGTGTGCTTCACCGACGCCATCTCCCACCTCACTAGGGTACTTCACCGAGCACATTGTCGCACCTCCGCCCCCCGAGGCCGTTGGGGCTTCATCAACGATCTCGTCCACCGCATCATAGCAGTCCGCTGCCACTCAAGATCTGCATCTGTGCGCGACCAGCCAACGCCAGTGCATCACCCTCAACGGCTCTGGAGTGACCCGCACTCTAGCTAGGCGGGCAAGCCCAAATGCCGACCTGAACTAGGTATCCACATATCACTCCCTAGTGCACTATTTCGACGATGTTTGGATATCCTTTCACTTCTCTCTTAGCTTACACACCTATACAACTCTGACTTGTACTCTTATTTCTTCTGGAGATATCATCTGAAACAAGCAAAACCATTTTTTAGCGAAGCATGACGGCGCTACCGGTCTGGTACACATCCTGCACACCGGTATAACCTTGTAAGTACCTGTCCTCCGGTACAACAGCACACTACTAGAAAAAGGCCTACTAATGGTGCACCGGTTTTGCCTACTAATGGCGCACTACCGGTGCGCCATTACTAGCACGCCATTAGTATTTTTTACTAATGGCGCACCACTAGTGCGCCATTAGTATCTGGTATACTAATGGCGCACCATGTAGTGCGCCATTAGTATAGCCCACGGTGCGCCATTATTATCTGGTATACTAATGGCGCACCACATAGAAGTGCGCCATTAGTATCTGTATACTAATGGCGCACCACATAGAAGTGCGCCATTAGTAACCTTTTTTCAATTTTTTTTTAAATTTTTTTCAGAATTTTTTTTTAAATTTGTTTCTAAATTTTTTTTCAAATTTTTCTTAATCTCAATTCACTATGCTTAATCTCGGGTCAATATGCTTAATCTCTGGGCAAATCGCACTCCATGGTCAAACTTTCCAAAAGGTCACCCATCCTCACACTACTCCAGCCCAAGCACGCTTAACTTCAGAGTTCTATCCAACACCAGCAACAGCTCACTTCACAGGCACTTGTTGATATATCTAGCATATCAATCCTGTTATACCTTGTTGATGTCTAGGACTTTGTTCATGTTCATGACTATGATGAAATTTTGAAAAATATTTCAAACTTCCCGATCATATTACGTATCCTTTTTTGAAAATAAATTAAAAAAAAATTCAAAACCAATTTTTTTTCTGTTACTAGTGGCGCACCACATCCACGGTGCGCCACTAGTAAGTTTGAAATTTTTTGAATTTTTTTGCCGCTAGATCTTGAAAGCCCCGTAACTTTTTTCTGTTAGGTTTTTGGGGATTTTGAAAATGTTTAACGGGGTTCCCCCGGTTAAATTTGGATGTAACTTTTCGAGTAGATGATTTTTCATATAAAAAACTTTTTCATCCGAGTTCGTATGCAAAAGTTATGCCCATTTTACAAATTTCCAGAGAGATTTTGCAAATAAAGTCGAAATTCATATTTGTAAATTTTCCCAAAAACTAGAGCACATATCACATGGGAAACATATTATCTTTTATTTTTTTGCCATTTCAATCATTTTCTTTTATTTTTTTAAAACTGAAAAGGCGATCAGGGGGGTGCATTCGGTGTTGGGGCAAGTTAGTAATGGCGCACCGTGGAGTGGTGTTCCATTACTAGTTTAACTAGTAATGGCGCACCACAGCCATGGTGCGCCATTACTAGCTTTGAAAAAAAATAAAAAAAATTGATATTTTTTTGATTTTTTTTTTGAAAAAAACTTAGTAATGGCGCACCAGTGGAAAGTGCGCCATTACTAGTTAAAACTAGTAATGGCGCACCGAGACATGGTGAGCCATTAGTAACAATTTTTTTTTATTTTTTTTACTTTTTTTTCAAAACTACTAATGGCGCACGACGGATGTGGTGCGCCATTACTATGTTAATTAGTAATGGCGCACTATGCAACGGTGCGCCATTAGTAACAAAAAAAATTATGTTTTTTTTCAAAACTACTAATGGCGCACCACACACCAGGTGTGCCATTAGTAATGTATTACTAATGGCGCACCGAGACATGGTGCGCCATTAGAATATAATAATGGCGCACCACATCACAGGTGCGCCATTAGTGGCCATTCCATCTATAGCCGTTTTTGTAGTAGTGGCAAGGCCGACTCCTCTTATTTGATCAACCACTCGCCGTGTCAAAAATGCAGAGGCGGATGCAAGGAGCACAAGGCCTGCACATCCAAGCAAGTGGTTATGTGGACTTGTACATGGAACATCCCAAGCGCAAGCAGAGCTGCAGTGAGCCTGTACAACGAGCTAGCATAAGTCCCTGCATTTCATTTAATTCATACTGGCCTACGTGTATGATTTGTGTGCAATGGTAGATCCACGAATTCAAGTTACCAAGGGCGAAAATTTAACTTAAAAAATACGAAGGCACTTGCACTCTGTAAATCAACATAACTTGAGAAATGTGAAGCTACATGCACTTCGAAAACCAGCTTATGATCAAAAGTAGTTCCAGATTATAAAACACTAAATGATGTAAGCACTAAAAACACAAAATGCAACATGGTGTACAAGGACTACTAACATGGTCTGTACCTGCTTGAATTATTCGTTCTCTGGCTGAAAATATCAGAGTGTAATTGCACCTATAACCAGTGCGCAAACTGCATATCATCTATCCCGCACAAGTACACCAATAATTTCAAACAATAGATTAGAAAAGTATTTATGCTACGTTGTCATGATACGAGCACTTTCTGGCAGATGGCCTCAATGTTTCCTCAAGCCATGAAAATGTACTATAATTTGCTTGTTATCAATGCCTGCAAATCTCTATGTCTCTGTCAACATAGCAGATCATCATTAGACACTAAATCTTTCAGTGGGAGCTTGCAAAATGCTTGCATTAGATCCCTCATTAGACACTATATGTTCATCACCAGGAGCATGTAAAATGTTTCCATCAAATCCTTCATTAGCAGACTGTCCATTAGACACTTCAGGCTCAAGAACAACATGAGCTTGTATGTTTGCACCGGAAACTTGATTAGATACATCAGGTTCAGTCAGTTCATTATGATTGGGGGAGTTATAAAATAAGCAAAAATTGGTTTCATTTTCTCATAGATTCCCTACATACAAGCAGTTTTACAACACAGTCAGGTTTAACTATTGGCTAGAAAATGAATAGTTGAATTAGATATAATCAGGGATGTGATGTACCTGCTCGTTGCGCATGCTGCTCTTGCAAGCTATGATTGTCCGTTTGTGCAAGCTCGATGCCATGTCTGTGTTGTCGCTGCTGCCTCCCACGCAGGCTACACCCAGGGTTGGATCTTCATCATCTTGTCCTTCCATACGCTTGAAGCCCAGCGACCGCGTCCAACGAGGGCACGAGGAAGTGCTGTGTCAGTTTGTCCAGCGGCGGCTAGGTTAGGAGCGAACCACACTGGAGGCTGGAGCGAACGAATTGGGATTTTTCCTGTTGTCGATCGATATCGAAGGCGCTCGTTTGGCCCGTGAGACTGCTATAGGGCCTGCCTTGCACTTAAGTTATTGGCCCATCCAAACTGAAACATTTTTCTTCATTTTTTTTACATTGCCTGCTTGTGCGTTGGGACAAACAAAACTAGCCTGGGCCAATCTGGATGACTCAAACTAGGTGCATACTTTCCAGCCACCCGAGGCAGCCGCCCATACCAGCCCCTACGGTGGTGTCGCCTCTTTTTGCGTGTATGATTAGGGTAGTGAAAAATTTCCAGTGGCGCTTTTGATTTACCCACAGACTGGTTGAATTGCTTGTTTCTACGAACTGAGTTTGCCAACAATGTGAAGGATGCCAGTCTTTTCATCCTATTGTAGATTGCTTAGATCTCGATATGCCAAATGTAATCGCATGAAATATGTAGTAGAAGCCAGTGTGATGTGTGTGGCTACAACTAGTCTGACAACCCGTCCTACTAAACATATCAAGGACGCACCATCTTATCAGATTAACCATCGGACTTACCAAAGCAGTGTGGGAAGAAAGAAGTATTGGGACTGCATATCCAAGCAGTTGATGCCATGGACTCCTTCGTAGAACCTTGTAAGCGAAAAATAAGTTGCGGTGTGCGTCTACAAAGAGCTAGCGTAAGTTCACCAGCTTCTCGGAATTTTAGTTACCACTTATTGCAAAATTGTTTAATTACGTTGCTTGGCTTAATTTAGTTTGCTACTGACTACGAAATGCCATAGCCTGTTAATCCTATTATAGACTGTGCCTATCTATGTGTTTGATACTTACTGTTAAGAAGTACCTGTTTGCCTGAACTTAAATAGCTACTTAAGAACGTAGATAGCTGGTCATATGTACTTCTAGGGTGCAGCAGAATTAGCGTGTAATTTATGTTCTGATACCCTATTTGTTTAAATGGTTTGATGTTATCACTTGTAGCACTAGTAATGTTAAATGTTTGCATGTTCATAGATAGACAACTATAAGGTTTATATGAGGGACACTGTATTTTTAACTTATATATATATATATATATATATATATATATATATATATATCTGTGTGTGTGTGTGTGTTGCAATCATTTTACTTACATCAAAGAAATTTATGGATGTCTGTGTTGCTGGTAAATGGTACCGACTTGTTACTTTAATACGTTGCCAAGAACTTGTTAGTTTTACTAGAACATGTGTAATTAAATACGTTGCCAAAACTGGTTAGTTTTACTAGTTTGATGTTAGTTTCCTATTACTCTTGCAACACTTTATTTATGATTTCTAACATTCAAGTTTGCAGGATCCAACTGAAACTCTGTTGGCACAACAGGTATGTTGTCAGAAACTTCCTTGTTTACCTGGTTTGCTGTTGTAACTTGTTTCTATAATCATGTTACAAACTTCAAGTTTTCAGGATCCAAATGGAAGTCCAATTGCATAGCAGGTATATTTTCAAAAATATATTTGTGTACTGATTTCTCTAATCACGTTACTGGCTACTCAACTTTCCAGGATCCAAGAGAAACTCCAATGCCACTACAGGTAACTTTTGCAAAACTTGTTTGTTTAACTACCTTGCTGCTGCAACCGGTTACAATGATGTTAATAACTACTTTTCAGCATCCAATTGAAAATCTGTAATTCCTTGTTTGTTTAACTGGTTTGTGTTATAACTCCCAGTTGAGATGTTTTGCTAACTTCAACTTTTCGGAATCCAATCGAAACTTTAATGGAAAAACAAGTTAGCCCAAGGTCAAAGAGCGAGGTACCCATGGACGTTGTATCATCCCACAACAGTGGCACCGACCCAATCGTGCATCATGAATTGCCAACTTTTGATGCTATAGAGGCTACACTATTGGTAGAAAGAGATTCTGCTTCTGCACTTAGAGATGAAGTTGACATGTTGAGGAACCAAACAGCACAATCACAAGCAGTACTCAAGACAACCATTAAATATTTTGTGGATTTCAAAACGAAGCAAGCTGAGACTCACCGCATTGTTAAGGTCCTGAAGGAAAAGAGGAAATTGAATTCCCACTTGGTAAATCATGGGTGAAATGTTCTTTCCATCGTCGAATAACCTTTGTGTTGTTTGTTCATGTAGTCGATCAAACCATTTGTTTTAGAGATCATGTAATAATTTTTTTTTGTTTTTTTGGGTTGTAATTTTTTAGCAAAAGTCTGTATTAATTGATAAGACTTTGAGACATTTCATTTTTATTGTTGTGCCAGACCTACAAATATGCCAATTGGGCAAAATGTGCATTCAGCAATAATAGTAGTATAAATGGTCCTTAACTGGCATGCATCTGAAAGGGCCAAGATGATGTACTAGCTTCAATAAAAAAGGATGCTCTTCTTGCAAAAAAAAGTACAGCGGCCTGGATTATGTATGTTAGTTGATATTATTGGTCCATATACTCTATAAGTGTTTATATGCCTGTTAGTTTTGTACATTATTGGTTGATTGACTCGGTATTTTGAATCTTGAGACATCGCTTGTGTACATATCTAAATGGGAGTACACATTATGCTACGTGTGACACTTGAGATGGACATAAAGTGGTTTCAAATATTTAGATTCACCTTAAACTGGATTCTAGCTTCTGAATTCAAGTATCGGCTTTTGTAAATCATATTCATATATGATAGTGGAATACATCTTTGTCGTGCTTTTGAAGATATATAAAAACACATAGAATGATTTACAAAGATTCGTATAGGAATACAAAATGGATTTGAATTTAGTTGCCAGGGTAAACATGGATGCTTATTGTCCCAAAATTCGGAAGAAGCGGCAAAATGTTAACTCCCACGTCAGCTGCCCGAAGGCAGTGTTTGGGAGATGGAAATTACTGTCTACCCCTTACACGGACAATGCATCTGCCCAGTTTCCATGGCTCTCAGTAGGGGTAGGTTAGTAACTTCAACTAGACGTGGCACGACCGCCTCTGAGCCCATTCCGACAGGTGGGCGCCAAGCATGGGCTGCAAAACACATTTGATTCAAGCTCGTCCAAAAGACCTCTGTCTCTCCCTCCATTTACCCATTCATACACCATGGACGGCAAAACAAACTTGACTCGGCCGAAATCGATGTAGGCAAATATTTTCAATAGGGGCAGGTTCATAACTTCACTCAGACATGACACAACCACCCTACCGGTCAGCCATGTTCATACACCGTGGGCGCCAATCGTGGGCGCCAAAACACCCTCTCCTCGCCTGAAATCGCTCTAGGAAAATATTGGGGAGATGCGAGATTACCGTGCTATCCCCAACCGACGTGACGTCCAAATTTTAAACGAGGGCTAAGTTCGTAACTTTCCCATATTTCAGACAGGTGCTTCCCAGAAACATGGTTCCCCATACATCTCCCTCCATTTTCCCATTCATACATCATCCGCGCTAGAACACCATTCCCACACCAGCCTCCTCCGTCCGCCACCCCATCCATCGCCATCGTCCTCCACCATGCCGGAGCTCCTACCAAGACCGCGTCGTCCATGCTAGAGATGGTCGTTTCTCATCCACGGCGACGGACCAAGAGCCTTGCATCACTTTCTCTCGCTTCATCGGCGTCGTCATCCTCTTTGTCGGGGCCGCTCACACGACCTTCTCGTCCACCCCAACGGGACTTATCCCCCGATGCACCCGTCTACCGTCGCAAATCTGCTTCAACGCCACCGACAGCCATCGCAACCTCGATGCCTACATGGTGCCGCAAGAGAGGTGGTACTTCATATCTGCTCAACTTTTTGATCTTAACTAGAAAATTGATTGTAACTTGGTTACTGTACTTTCTTTTCAGCTCTTAGAATTTAGTTCATAGTTCGAAGCAAACAATGGATGGTAAATAGCTTTTCTGTGGTTTGCAAATTTAAATCTGCCATGGCATAGTCATAATAGGGTTTAATTGAGCATGCTTAGGGTTTAATTGGTCATGTTGGTTCTGTGGTGGTTTCTTTAATAGAAATTAGTTTTCCCCACTTTTGCTCAAAAAATGCTTAGGGTTTCCCCCTTTTATGATCATCATACGTGCTTCGTGTCAAAATAACGCTGCTCCACCCATCAAGCTAAACAAGCTTAGTTGTTAAAATAATAATCTGATATTGTTAAAAACAGAGTCGTTTAATTTGTCAGCTAAATGTTCCTAATTTAGCTTCCAAAATGCATCTATGCCGCTCGGGTGTATATACAGGGTGCCCACGGTGGGCCATGGCCTACCCTGGGATTTTGGGTCGGTCCAGGCCCCGATTCCCCTCTGTTCTGCTGCGCTTCCAATCTCTACTCGCCCCCACCCGCCTACCTCGTCGGAGACTTACCGTCCCGGACGGCATGACTCTAGGAGGAGATGCCGGACTAACAGGAGGTCAGGAGCCGCTCACCCAACAGCGTCACTACTGCCCGGGAGCGCCGCTATGCCTACCTTCCCAGTCTGTTCAGGGCTCGGGCATGCAGTAGCCAATAAGCCAACCTGATTTATCCTGAGATACATCCTCAACACTCAGCAGCCACTCCTCATCACCCATGTTCTAATTGATTCATTACTCATTAGGCAGGACTGTCATTAGGGTTTGTTGTGTACTGAGTGCTACCTACACTTAATGGTTTAGATGTATTTCAGTAATCTTTAGTACCTATAAAGTGTTGGGGAATGTAGTAATTTCAAAAATTTCCTACGCACACGCAAGATCATGGTGATGCATAGCAACGAGAGGGGAGAGTAATGTCCATGTACCCTCGTAGACCGTAAGCGGAAGCGTTATGACAACGCGGTTGATGTAGCCGTACGTCTTCACGATCCGACCGATCCAAGTACCGAACGTACAGCACCTCCGAGTTCAGCACACATTCAGCTCGATGACGATCCCCGGACTCCAATCCAGCAAAGTGTCAGGGATGAGTTCCGTCAGCACGACGGCATGGTGACGATGATGATGTTCTACCGGCGCAGGGCTTCGCCTAAACTCCGCGACGATATGACCGAAGTGGAATATGGTGGAGGGGGCACCGCACACGGCAAAGGAACGATCACGTAGATCAACTTGTGTGTCATGGGGTGTCCCCTTGCCCCCATATATAAAGGAGCCAAGGGGGAGGGGGTGGCCGGCCAAGGAGGACGCGCCAAGGGGGAGTCCTACTCCCACCGGGAGTAGGACACCTTCTTTCCTAGTCCAACTAGGAGAAGGGGGGAAAGGAGGGGAGTGGAGAAGGAAGGGAGAGGGGGCCGCGCCCCAAACCCCTTGTCCAATTCGGACTGGGCTTGGGAGGGGCGCGCGCCACCTCCTGGCTCCTTCCCACTAAGGCCCATTAAGGCCCAATACTCTTCCCCGTATTCCTGTAACTCCTAGGTACTCCAAAAAATACCCGAATCACTCAGAACCTTTCCGAACTCCGAATATAGTCGTCCAATATATCGATCTTTACGTCTCGACCATTTCGAGACTCCTCGTCATGTCCTCAATCTCATCCGGGACCCCGAACTCCTTTGGTACATCAAAACTCATAAACTCATAATATACCTGTCATCGAAACCTTAAGCGTGCGGACCCTACGGGTTTGAGAACTATGTAGACATGACCGAGAACCGTTTCCGGTCAATAACCAATAGCGGAACCTGGATGCTCATATTGGCTCCTACATATTCTACGAAGATCTTTATCGGTCAAACCGCATAACAACATACGTTGTTCCCTTGGTCATCGGTATGTTACTTGCCCGAGATTCGATCGTCGGTATCCAATACCTAGTTCAATCTCGTTACCGGCAAGTCTCTTTACTCGTTCCGTAATACATCATCTCGCAACTAACTCATTAGTCACATTGCTTGCAAGGCTTATAGTGATGTGCATTACCGAGAGGGCCCAGAGATACCTCTCCGACAATCGGAGTGACAAATCCTAATCTTGAAATACGCCAATCCAACATGTACCTTCGGAGACACCTGTAGAGCTCCTTTATAATCACCAAGTTACGTTGTGATGTTTGGTAGCACACAAAGTGTTCCTCCGGTAAACGGGAGTTGCATAATCTCATAGTCATAGGAACATGTATAAGTCATGAATAAAGCAATAGCAACATACTAAACGATCAAGTGCTAAGCTAACGGAATGGGTCAAGTCAATCACATCATTCTCCCAATGATGTGATCCCGTTAATCAAATGACAACTCTTTGTCCATGGCTAGGAAACATAACCATCTTTGATAAACGAGCTAGTCAAGTAGAGGCATACTAGTGACACTATGTTTGCCTATGTATTCACACATGTACTATGTTTCCGGTTAATACAATTCTAGCATGAATAATAAACATTTACCATGATATAAGGAAATAAATAATAACTTTATTATTGCCTCTAGGGCATATTTCCTTCTGTCTCCCACTTGCACTAGAGTCAATAATCTAGTTCACATCATCATGTGATTTAACACCAATATACATATCTGTATATGATTAACACCCATAGTTCACATCGTCATGTGACCAACACCCAAAGGGTTTACTAGAGTCAACAATCTAGTTCACATTGCTATGTGATTAACACCCAAAGAGTACTAAGGTATGATCCTGTTTTGCTCATGAGAGAAGTTTAGTCAACGGGTCTGTCACATTCAGAGCCGTATGTATTTTGCAAATATTCTATGTCTACAATGCTCTGCACAGAGCTACTCTAGCTAATTGCTCCCACTTTTAATATGTATCCAGATTGGGACTTAGAGTCATCTGGATCAGTGTAAAAGTTTGCACCGATGTAAATTTTACGATGAGTTCTTTTATCACCTCCATAATCGAGAAACATCTCCTTAGTCCTCACTAAGGATATTCTTGACCGATGTCCAGTGATCTACTATTAGATCACTATTGTACTCCCTTGCCAAACCAGGGCAGAGTATACAATAGGTCTGGTCCATAGCATGGCATGCTTTTATAGAACCTATGACTGAATGCATAGGGAATGACTTTCATTCTCTTTCTATTTTCTACCGTGGTCGGGATTTGAGTCTTACTCAATTTCATACCTTTGCAACACAGGCAAGAACTCTTTCTTTGACTGTTCCATTTTGAACTACTTCAAAAAAATTATCAAGGTATGTACTTATTGAAAAACTTATCAAGTGTCTTGATCTATCTATATAGATCTTGATGCTCAATGTGTAAGCAGCTTCACCGAGGTCTTTCTTTGAAAAACTTCTTTCAAACACTCCTTTATGCTTTCCAGAAAATTCTACATCATTTCCAATTAAT
Organism: Triticum aestivum; assembly: GCF_018294505.1. Taxonomy (NCBI): domain Eukaryota; kingdom Viridiplantae; phylum Streptophyta; class Magnoliopsida; order Poales; family Poaceae; genus Triticum; species Triticum aestivum. The sequence goes on from NC_057795.1 coordinate 507,858,279, forward strand.
AATATGTCATTCACATATACTTATCAGAAATGTTGTAGTCCTCCCACTCACTTTCTTGTAAATACAGGTCTTTCCAAAGAGTCCGTATAAAACCATATGCTTTGATCAACTCCTCAAAGCGTATATTCCAACTCCGAGACGCTTGCACCAGCCATTGATGGATTGCTGGAGCTTGCACACTTTGTTAGCATCTTTAGGATTGACAAAAACTTTCTGGTTGCATCATATACAACTCTTCTTTAATAAATCCATTAAGGAATGCAGTTTTGACATTCATTTGCCAGATTTCATAAAATGTGGCAATTGCTAACATGATTCAGACAGACTTAAGCTTTGATACGAGTGAGAAAATCTCATCGTATTCAACACCTTGAACTTGTTGAAAACCTTTTGCAACAAGTCGAGCTTAGTAGATAGTAACACTACTATCAGTGTCTGTCTTCCTCTTGAAGATCCATTTATTTAACATGGCTTGCTGATCATCGAGCAAGTCAATCAAAGTCCATACTTTGTTCTCATACATGGATCATATCTCAGATTTTATGGCCTCAAGCCATTTGATGGAATCTGGGCTCATCATCGCTTCCTCATAGTTCGTAGGTTCATCATGGTCTAGTAACATGACTTCCAGAACATGATTACCGTACCACTCTGGTGCGGCTCTTACTCTGGAAGACCTACGAGGTTTGGTAGCAACTTGATCTGAAGTTTCATGATCATCATCATTAACTCTCTCACTAATTCGTGTAGGAATCACTGGAACTGATTTCTGTGATGAACTACTTTCCAATAAGGGATAAGGTACAATTACCTCATCAAGTTCTACTCACCTCCCACTCACTTCTTTCGAGAGAAACTTCTTCTCTAGAAAGGATCCATCTTAGCAATGAATAATTTGCCTTCGGATCTGTGATAGAAGGTGTACCCAATAGTTACCTTTGGGTATTCTATGAAGACACACTTCTCCGATTTGGGTTCGAGCTTATCAGGTTGAAACTTTTTCACATAAGCATCGCAGCCCCAACCTTTAAGAAACGACAACTTTGGTTTCTTGCCAAACCACAGTTCATAAGGCGTCGTCTCAATGGATTTTGATGGTGCCCTATTTAAAGTGAATGCAGTTGTCTCTAATGCATAACCCCAAAACAATAGTGGTAAACTGATAAGATACATCATAGATCGCACCATATCTAGTAAAGTACGATTACGACGTTCGGACACACCATTACATTGTGGTGTTCCAGATGGCATGAGTTGCGAAACTATTTCACATTGTTACAAATGAAGACCAAACTCATAACTCAAATATTCGTCTCCACGATCAGATCGTAGAAACTTTATTTTTCTTGTTACGATGATTTTTCCACTTCACTCTGAAATTCTTTGAACTTTTCAACTATTTCAGACTTATGTTTCATCAAGTAGATATACCCATATCTGCTCAAATCATCTGTGAAGGTTAGAAAATAACGATACTTGCCACGAGCCTTAACACTCATCGGATCACATACATCGGTATGTATTATTTCCAATAAGTCAGTAGCTTGCTCCATTGTTCCGGAGAACGGAGTTTTAGTCATCTTTCCCAAAAGACACGGTTCGCAAGCATCAAATGATTAATAACAGATTCCGAAAATCGATCTTTATGGAGTTTCTTCATGCGCTTTACACCGATATGACTCAAACGGCAGTGCCACAAATAAGTTGCACTATCATTATTAACTTTGCATCTTTTGGCATCAATATTATGAATATGTGTATCACTACGATCGAGATCCAACAAACTATTTTCATTGGGTGTATGACCATCGAAGGTTTTATTCATGTAAACAGAACAACAATTATTCTTTGACTTTAAATGAATAACCGTATCGCAATAAACATGATCAAATCATATTCATGTTCAACGCAAATGCCAAATAACATTTATTTAGGTTTAACACTAATCCTGAAAGTATAGGGAGTGCGATGATGATCATATCAATCTTTGGAACCACTTCCAACACACATCGTCACTTCACCCTCAACTAGTTTCTGTTTCTTCTGTAACTCCGGTTTCGAGTTACTAATCTTAGCAACCGAACAAGTATCAAATACTCAGGGGTTACTATAAACACTAGTAAGGTACACATCAATAACATGTATATCAAATATACCCTTTGTTTAGTTCGCCATCCTTCTTATCCACCAAATATTCAGGGTATTTCCGTTTCCAGTGACCATTTCCTTTACAGTGTAAGCACTCAGTTTCAGGATTTGGTTCAGCTTTGGGCTTCTTCGTGGGAGTGACAACTTGCTTGTCATTCTAGTTGAAGTTCCCTTTCTTTCCCTTTGCCCTTTACATGAAACTAGTGATCTTGTCAACCATCAACACTTGATGCTCTTTCTTGATTTCTACCTTCGTCGATTTCAACATCACGAAGAGCTCGGGAATTGTTTTCGTCATCCCTTGCATACGATAGTTCATCACAAAGTTCTACTAACTTGGTGATGGTGACTAGAGAACTCTGTCAATCACTATCTTATCTGGAAGATTAACTCCCACTTGATTCAAGCGATTGTAGTACCCAGACAATCTAAGCACATGCTCACTAGTTGAGCGATTCTCCTCCATCTTTTAGCCATAGAACTTGTTGGAGACTTCATATCTCTCAACTCGGGTATTTTCTTGAAATATTAACTTCAACTCCTGGAACATCTCATATGGTCCATGACGTTCAAAACGTCTTTGAAGTCCCGATTCTAAGCCGTTAAGCATGGTGCACTAAACTATCAAGTAGTCATCATATTGAGCTAGCCAAACGTTCATAACGTATGCATCTGCTCCTACAATAGGTCTGTCACCTAGCCGTGCATTAAGGACATAATTCTTCTATGCAGCAATGAGGAGAAACCTCAGATCATGGACCAAGTCCTCATTGTTGCTACTAACATTTTTCAAAATAGTTTTCTCTAGGAACACATATAAAAAAATAGGGAAGCAAAAACATAGGGAAGCAACAACGCGAGCTATTGATCTACAACATAATTTGCAAAATACTACCAGGACTAAGTTCATGATAAATTAAAGTTCAATTAATCATATTACTTAAGAACTCCCACTTAGATAGACATCCCTCTAATCCTCTAAGTGATTACGTGATCCATATCAACTACACCATGTCCGATCGTCACGTGAGATGGAGTAGTTTCAACAGTGAACATCAATATGTTGATCATATCTACTATATGATTCACGCTCGACCTTTCGGTATCCGTGTTCCGAGGCCATATCTGTTATATGCTAGGCTCGTGAAGTTTAACCTGAGTATTCCGCGTGTGCAACTGTTTTGCACCCGTTGTATTTGAACGTAGAGCCTATCACACCCGATCATCACGTGGTGTCTCAGCATGAAGAACTTTCACAACGGTGCATACTCCGGGAGAACACTTCTTGATAATTTAGTGAGAGATCATCTTAAAATGCTACCGTCAATCAAAGCAAGATAAGATGCATAAAGGATAAACATCACATGCAATCAATATAAGTGATATGATATGGCTATCATCATCTTGTGCTTGTGATCTCCATCTTTGAAGCACCGTCGTGATCACCATCGTCACCGGCGCGACACCTTGATCTCCATCGTAGCATCGTAGTCGTTACGCCATCTATTGCTTCTACGACTATCGCTACCGCTTAGTGATAAAGTAAAGCAATTACAGGGCGTTTGCATTTCATACAATAAAGCGACAACCATATGGCTCCTGCCAGTTGCCGATAACTTCGGTTACAAAACATGATCATGTCATACAATAAAATATAGCATCACGTCTTGACCATATCACATCACAACATGCCCTGCAAAAACAAGTTAGACGTCCTCTACTTTGTTGTTGCAAATTTTACGTGGCTGCTACGGGCTTAGCAAGAACCGTTCTTACCTACGCATCAAAACCACAACGATAGTTTGTCAAGTTAATGTTGTTTTAACCTTCTCAAGGACCGGGCGTAGCCACACTCTGTTCAGCTAAAGTGAGAGAGACAGACACCCGCCAGTCACCTTTAAGCACGAGTGCTCGTAACGGTGAAACCAGTCTCGCGTAAGCGTATGCGTAATGTCGGTCCGGGCCGCTTCATCTCACAATACCGATGAACCAAAGTATGACATGCTGGTAAGCAGTATGACTTGTATCGCCCACAACTCACTTGTGTTCTACTCGTGCATATGACATCTAAGCATAAAACCAGGCTTGGATGCCACTGTTGGGGAACGTAGTAATTTCAAAATTTTCTTATGCACACGCAAGATCATGGTGATGCATAGCAACGAGAGGGGAGAGTAATGTCCACGTACCCTCGTAGACCGTAAGCGGAAGTGTTATGACAACGCGGTTGATGTAGTCGTACGTCTTCACGATCCGACCGATCCAAGTAACGAATGTACGGCACCTCCGAGTTCAGCACACGTTCAGCTCAATGAAGATCCCCGGACTCCGATCCAGCAAACTGTCGGAGATGAGTTCCGTCAGCACGACGGCGTGGTGACGATGATGATGTTCTACCGGCATAGGGCTTCGCCTAAACTCCGCGAAGATATGACCGAGGTGGAATATGGTGGAGGGGGGCACCGCACACGGCTAAGGAACGATCATGTAAATCAACTTGTGTGTCATGGGGTGCCCCCCTGCCCCCGTATATAAAGGAGCCAAGGGGGAGGGGGTGGCCGGCCAAGGAGGGCGCGCCAAGGGGGAGTCCTACTCCCACCGGGAGTAGGACTCCTTCTTTCCTAGTCCAACTAGGAGAAGGGGGAAAGGAGGGGAGTGGAGAAGGAAGGGAGAGGGGGGCCGCGCCCCAAACCCCTTGTCCAATTCGGACTGGGCTTGGGAGGGGCGCGCGCCACCTCCTGGCTCCTTCCCACTAAGGCCCATTAAGGCCCAATACTCTTCCCCGTATTCCCGTAACTCCCCAGTACTCCAAAAAATCCCCGAATCACTTGTAACCTTTCCGAACTCCGCATATAGTCGTCCAATATATCGATCTTTACGTCTCGACCATTTCGAGACTCCTCGTCATGTCCCCAATCTCATCCGGGACTCCAAACTCCTTCGGTACATCAAAGCTCATAAACTCATAATATAATTGTCATCAAAACCTTAAGCGTGCGGACCCTATGGGTTCGAGAACTATGTAGACATGACCGAGAACCGTTTCCGGTCAATAACCAATAGCGGAACCTGGATGCTCATATTGGCTCCTACATATTCTACGAAGATCATTATCGGTCAAACCGCATAACAATATACGTTGTTCCCTTTGTCATCGGTATGTTACTTGCCCGAGATTCGATCGTCGGTATCCAATACCTAGTTCAATCTTGTTACCGGCAAGTCTCTTTACTCGTTCCATAATACATCATCTCGCAACTAACTCATTAGTCACATTGCTTGCAAGGCTTATAGTGATGTGCATTACCGAGAGGGCCCAGAGATACCTCTCCGACAATCGGAGTGACAAATCCTAATCTAGAAATACGCCAACCCAACATGTACCTTCGGAGACACCTGTAGAGCTCCTTTATAATCACCCAGTTACGTTGTGCGTTTGGTAGCACACAAAGTGTTCCTCCGGTAAACGGGAGTTGCATAATCTCATAGTCATAGGGACATGTATAAGTCATGAAGAAAGCAATAGCAACATACTAAACGATCAAGTGATAAGCTAACGGAATGGGTCAAGTCAATCACATCATTCTCCCAATGATGTGATCCCGTTAATCAAATGACAACTCTTTTGTCCATGCCTAGGAAACATAACTGTAACACCCCGGATGTAACTTTCCATCTTTGTATCTCCAACTCTTGCCATTTTCGGCTATGTGATATGTTATTCCCTCCGTGGTTGGGTTTTATCTTTTGTTTTGCATTTTATTCATGGCATGCATCTTATATCATGTCATCATGTGCATCTCATTTGCATACGTGTTCGTCTCATGCATCCAAGCATTTTCCCCGTTGTCCGTTTTGCAATCCGACACTCCCACATGCACCGGCGCACCCCTCTTGTCTCTTTTCATGTGCGGATGTTAAACGTTCTCGGAATGGACAGAGCCTTGCCAAGTGGCCCTGGTATAGCACTGGTAGACCGCCTGTCAAGTTTCGGGTCATTTGGAGCTCGTTTGGTACTCCAACGGTAACCGCATAACCGCAAAGACCTCTTTTAAGTTGCAGCCCAACACCCCTCCAAAACAGCCCAATAACCCATCTAAGTCACTCCCATGCTCTCCGACGTCGGATCACGATCGTGTGGGCGAAAACTACACCTCATTTGGACACTCCTGGCTCCCTCTTCCTATAAAAACACATCCCCCTCCGAAATTCCGGATCAATCCACCCTAACCCTAGCCCCGCTCCTCTCCCCGCCGCCGGACGTGTCCGATTTAGGCTGGACACGTCCGCCCATCGCCCCGGACGAACCAGGAGCTGCCACGTGGCGCTCCATCGCCCACCGCCGCCGCCGGCCCGCTGGGCCCGTGGGAGGCCTGCCCGGCCCGTCCCGCCGCCGCCGCTCGCCCACGCCTTCGCGTCGCCA